>NW_022196906.1:1665761-1688334 GCF_008632895.1 Mastomys coucha | reverse complement strand
CACCACCACCACCACCACCTCCACCACCACCACCCTGCCCTAGAGAATGGAAAGTCCTCTATTACCATCATAACATGTGATTTTAAATCCAAATCTTGCTTTTCCAGTGTGTTAGGATATCCAGGACTTGCTGTTCTTAGAAGAATTGGGTTCTCATGAAGCCATGTAGCCTTGGTTTCTGTTGGTAAGATTCTTACACTTGCCTTTTGCCATCTGGTTATCTCTGGTGTTAGTTGGTGTTGCTGTCTCTGGTGTGAGCTTGTCCCTCCTGTGGGCCTGTAAGCCTGTGTCAACACTTCTGAAATACCAACTCTTTCCTAGTGAAAAGTATGAAAAATATAAAAAAGTTTTTTTATGACCCCTAGCATACTGAGCAGAACTAAGAATGCAGGTCAGCCGGTTCAGAGCCCATTCCAGGAACTTGGCTAACTTAGAGCCTCAGGGCTGTTCTGACTGAACCAAATGAGGGCAGAACTAGGAATGAAAGTCAACTGGTTCACAGGGCTCTCCACCTTGCCGACCGGTAGATGAAGACTACATTCCTAAAATGAATATGTTCCCCTCCCTAACTGACTGAATACCTTGGGTTGGAATTCCCCCTCACTCCCCCGGGTTTGTGGTTTTCGCCTTTAAATACTCTACATTTCTTAAGCTTGGGGTTGAACTCCTCTGCCCCTGCATGGGTTACAAGCTCGGCTCCAGTGCACTGATTTCCTGAATAAACCTCATGTGTTTGCTGCAAGATTGGTCTCTCATGAGTTTCATGGGGGCCGTGTAATCCTGAGACTAGGGTGAGGGTCTCCTCTCTTGAGGGGTCTTTCGCCTGGCAGTACCCGTGCAGAGAGGGCTTTGTAACATTCCCAGCTCCTGGGTGCAGATGGAGGCAGAAAAGGTCATCCTAGCTGCTTTGCCGCTTCTGTAGCTTGTGCGCTTGTGACTGGTCCCACCGTAGACAGTCACTGGAGAGAGAATGGTGATCTCACCCCTGAGTCCAGGAGTCAGAGCACTCCCTGCAGACAATCACTCCCCTGGAAGGAACCGTGCAAAGAGGGCTGTGGAACTGCCCTAGTTCCTGGTGCAGATGGAGGCAGGAAGAACCCTTCCCAAAAGCATTGCTAAGAATACTTTAATTGCTAAGAATACTTTAATTGCTAAAACTTTCTCAGGTAAAACTTGGACTCTGGCCACTGAGACCAGCCATAAATTCATGTGGTAAACTGCTCTTTACTAGCCATATACTCCTATAATATAACCCTGACCTAAAAGTGTTAGCCTGATCCCCTATTATCTTTCCACTTCCTTAAACAACTATAAAAAATGATGACTTGCTGCTGATGTCCTGAGCTGACTTTCTGTCTATGTCAAAACCACAGTCATTGTTTTTAAAAACTCTAACAAACTAGAGGTCAAGGCTGCTTCTCTATATTCTGCTTGGGACAGCCCCACTGGTGGTAATAAATAAAAACTCTATTCGACTTACTTAGGGAGTTCAGATTTTCTTTTCAGGTCCCCCATAACATCATTAATTCTAAGAGTGAATTTCAAAGACAATTGGGGAAGTGAGTTTTCAGGAGCTTATTATATGTTCACAGCGAAAGGACAATGTAAACCTTATTTGTCTCTATTTAAAGACCCCATTTGGCTCCATTTTGAGGTCCAGGACTGATTTTTAAAAAGGTTGTAAGACACCAGGTCTAGGAACAGGCCGTAAAATCCAGAACATGATCATAAAATCCTCTCCCAAAGAACAGCCTGGGATAAGCACAAAAAGGGCCTATTTTATTACATGGTTAGACATTTGTGACATAGGCATTGACCACATATGATTGAATGTTCATGACATAGGAATGTAGACCACTGATCACCTGTGATCCCCTAGCATCCACCAATGAAATTTTAGATTGCCTAATCCTTCTAGAGAGTTCCCTCCAGCTCCCTATAAGAAGGCCTTTGTCTGGGGTCGACATTTTAGAGAATGGTTGACACACCCAACCTTGCATGCTGGATGTTCTTGCAGAATAAACACTCTTTGTTTTTGCATACTACTGAGTCTGAGGTCTTCCTTTAGCAATTTTCAGACCCTTATAACAGATGGATTGGAGATTGGAAAGAAGGGAAGCAAATAAAGTTTGAAGCACCAATGATATACAATAAACTCAAAGTAATAGAGCTGATGTTATAAAGGATTTACTAACAGATTTGCTTAAGAGATATTAAGTCACACAAAGTAGAATTTAGCTAAGAAGCATTGACCTCAAAAATAAAGCAGAATGCTTACCAGGCTTGTTAGAAATAAATGAAGTTTACATGCTAGGATGTAAATGTTGTTCACTAGGATTGACCAGCCAAAAGACTCATCCTAAACAACCTGTCTCTATCATGCTCAGGGGGCAGCACAAGTTCACAAGTCCTGGTCTGTCGGTTGCCTTCTTGAGCAAAGCTTAATTCTGCTATATAGGCAAGATGACTCCAAGTAACAAGTATTTGAAAAGAATAGCACTGGTATACTGAGAGGACTGAGACAGGCTTCAAACTGGCAGTTTGGGAGTCTAGATATAGATCTCTGTTTCCTACAAACAATCCAGGCAAGTCAGTTACTGGAAAATCCCCAGGCCTCAGGCAGTCAATCAGAAGCTTCCCTCTATCAGAAGCTGCCCTGCCACCTGGCCTAAGGCAAGGACAATGGGTCATCATAAGTTCTCTGCTGTGTCTCTCTCAATGAAACAAAGATCAGCAAAGACAGACCAAAGAAGCATTGCAAAGCTAGCTATGCAAGTTTCCCATCACCGTCTGGTGAGTCCTAGTTATACTCTCTCCAAGCATCATGTATACTCTCATGGTTGTGCCTCAGCAAAACACCACATGAGTCTCCATCACATGATATCCAGAAACCTCTTCTTCATTTTACCTTCAAAATTACAACTGAAGAATTTATCTTTAACAACTGTAGAGCTGAAACTGTAAATACTTGCTATGTTAATAATGATCAAATGCACATGATTATTATGGAGACAATTTTTTTTTAGATATTATTTTTATTTAGTGTTGATTGAGTCTGTGAACATGAAACCTGCCAAGTAGGGGCCTGACCATACATTCTGTTATTACTACACTGACACTGAGGTACACGAACAGTTTGGCAGGAAGAAGCAGTTGGACCCACAGATTATATTATCTCCTGCACTGCCTAACACATCATAGATAATTTGTTTATCAAAACAAAGAGAAAACCAGTGTCCAGTTAACATCAACTCTAAGAAAATTCTCAACAGGTGTTGGTTACCTAAAGAAAAGAAGAGGCAATCCTACCCCAGACCCTAAGTAAGATAAGGAACTGCTGTTTATAAAATGTATACACGTCTTCAGTTGGATGTAAAAAAGTCCATAACTCACTTAAAGAAATACAGGTGAACACAGAAAAACAGGTACAAGCCATTAAAGAGGAAACACAAAAATCTCTTAAAGAATTTCAGGAAAACACATCCAACCAGGTGAAGGAATTGATCAAAGACATCCAGGATCTAAAAATGGAAGTAGAAACAATAAATCATAAAGGGAGACAACCCTGGAGATTGAAAACCTAGAAAAGAAGTCAGGAGTTATAGATGCAAGCATCACCATCAGAATACAAGAGTTAGAAGAAAGAATCTTAGGAACAGAAGATACCATAGTAAACATTGACACTACAGTCAAAAAAATGCAAAATGCAAAAAGCTCCTAACTAGAACATCCAGGAAATCCAGGACACAATGAGAAGATTAAACTTAAGAATAATAGGTATAGAAGAGAATAAAGATTCCCAGCTTGAAGGGCCAATAAATATCTTCAACAAAATTATAGAAGAAAACTTCCCTAACCTAAAGAAAGAGAGATGCCCATGAATATGCAAGAAGCCTACAGAACTCCAAACAGATTGGACCAGAAAAGAAATTCCTCCCATCACATAATAATCAAAACACCAAATGCACAAAGCAAAGAAATATTAAAAGCAGTAAGAGAAAAATATCAAATACCATGTAAAGGTAGACTTATCAGAATAACACCAGACTTCTTGCCAGAGACTATGAATGCCAGAAGATTCTGGGCTGATGACATACAGACCCTAAGAGAACACAAATGCCAGCCCAGGCTACTATACCCAGAAAAATTCTCAGTTACCATAGATGGAGAAACTAAGGTATTCCATGACAAAACCAAATTCAAATAAACATCTTTTCACAAATCCAGCCCTTCAAAGTATAATAAAAGGAAAACATCAACACAAGGAAGGAAACTACACCCTAGATATAGCAAGAAAATAATCTTTTTTTCTTGTTGGTGTTTTTCGAGACAGGGTTTCTCTGTGTAGCCTGGCTGTCCTGGAACTCACTCTGTAGACCAGGCTGGCCTCGAACTCAGAAATCCGCCTGCCTCTGCCTCCCAAGCGCTGGGATTAAAGGTGTGCGCCACCACCGCCCGGCTAAGAAAATAATCTTTTAACAAACCAAAAGGAAGATAGCCACATAAACATAATTCCACCTCTAACAACAAAAATAACAGGAAGTAACAATCACTTTTCCTTAATATTTCTTTAAATCAATGGACTCAATTCCTAATAAGAAGACATAAACTAACAGACTGAATTCGGTAAATAGGACCCAACATTTTGGTGCATACAAGAAACCCACCTTAGTGACAAAGACAGACACTACCTCAGAGTAAAAGGCTGGAAAACAATTTTCCAAGCAAATAGTCCCAAGAAACAAACTGGAATAAGCCATTCTAATAATGAATAAAATCGACTTTCAACCTAAAGTGATCAAAAAAGGTAAGGAGGGACACTTCATACTATCAAAGGTAAATGCTACCAAGATGAACTCTTAATTCTGAATATCTATGCTCTAAATGCAATTCATAAAAGAAACTTTGCTAAAGCTCAAAGCACACATTATGTACAATCCGAATAAACAGGGACATCTCAGAAAAACACTGGGAGGCCAGGAATTTCCTTAATAAGATAAGCTCAGGGACTTTAGGAAGGTAGCAGAATACTACAGAAAGGGCAAGGCTAGTTAACATTCCTCAGATCACAGGGTGAGAAACTACCTGCGGGTGGAGGCACATTCCACAGGGTGGACCTTTGCCCACTCTCAGACAAGGGAAGTCCTTGTCACCTCATTTCCATAAAGACTTATCAATTTAAAAAGTCACACTGTTCTACCAATCACGTTGTGTCTACTGCCCTGAAAATTGTATAAAAGCTCACTGAACAAGTTATGTGGTGTCACTTCCTTTCCTGAGAGTCAGGGATGACCTCAGTGCACTGAAATAAAAATGTTCATGTTCTTTGCATTGCTCAGGCTCCATGTGATTCACTCAGGGGGTCTCCAGTAAGCTAAGGCTTGACAGGTCTTACCTTTGGTGCATTGGCCAGGAATTGACTCCTTGTAGGAACACACTGGAGCCATGAATCGGAGGTCTCGAATTTTCATCTTTGTTTGTCAAAGTCTGAGTCTGTAAGTCTGAACTTTTGCTTGCAAGCATCAGGAAGCTTGGAGAACCTATGGTGTCTGGTGTGGTCAAGTGCTACGGGTAAATGTGTCTTAAAGTGGCTACCACGGGGTGGGGGGCACTAAAGGATGCTTCAGGTCCCCTAGAGGGACCTGGCAAGTCTCTACTCCTCTGGAAATGGCAAGACAATATCAGTGAGAGTCTTGCTATAACCTGGTTTATCTGGCCCCTGCTGTGTGCAGGAACACTTGGTTTGTTTCAGCGGAGGCTTGCTCAGCGAGCAACTCTATTATCTGGCTTTGTTATCTGTGTGTGCAGGATCACCTGCTGTCTGTAACTGGGCCAATGGAAGGGGTAAACTGTGTGTTGTCTTTCTCTGTGTTCATGGACCTGGATGCCCACACATGGCAAGTTCAAGCTGTCTGTGTGGTAATTGTTTTTCTCTGTGTTTCTTGGTATCTTGTTCTATGTTCTTGGACTTAGACTGACAACATTTTTTTGGACATCGGACAGACTGAAAGACAAGTTATTTACTCTGTTTCTCTGAATGAACCACTTGTAGGGACTCCTCCCTCATAGATAAAAGCCTTTCTTTCCCAAGACCCACCCCACAGGTTCCATCTGACAGGTGGAAAGAAGTGTGGGAGGAGAGATCCAGATCTGAGAAACTTCTGATCCTTCAACAGTGGACCTGTTACTCCAAGACCCTCTTCCTCCAAATCTCCCTACCCAAGCCCCCATGGCCCTGCCAACGCCAGTACCAGTTCCTCAGCCCATAGGAGACAGGAGATTGGGGCCATTGCACTTCCTTCACTGGATGGAGGAATGGGAGGAGACCTGAGAACCAAACCCCCTGATATCACTGTGGCTCTCTCACTCGGCATATGGGCCTCGAGAAAAGGGCAATCAGGCTATGCAATGTTGGCCCTTCTCTTTGGCCAACTTGTAAACTGGAAGACCCAACCCTAAAGGGCAGGTTAGTCTCTTTGAGACTATTTTACTTATAATGCAGGGGGTACCATCAATTAACCAGGTTGTCATTGACAGCAGGCTTCCCCTGACTAGACCTGACTGGGACTTCAGAAGGTAAGGAGCACCACCTGAAGGGGCCAGGCTCCATTTGGCAGGTTTCATGACAACCTACAAATTTGGCCAAGGTATGTGAGATTAGACATGGATCAGATGAGTCACCTGCTTCCTTTCCAGAGCAACTCATGGAGGCATTCCATCAGTATACACTGTTAGCATCAGGACATCCAAAGCCTGGCAGGTCCACAGACCTGTTGCCAGGGCAACAGCCACCATATTCCCAGAATCCATTGGGCTCACCTCCCACCTTTACCTGTGGCTGCTATATCACAACCCATAAATATATGGGAACATTCCTCCAGTTCTCTCTCTCCTCTCTTTCCATGCCACTACCCCCCCCCCCCCAATTAAACCTCTTACATGTGGAACTGTTTGAGCCTAGTGCGGTATGTTCCGCCGCGACCCGCATCTCCAACACATCATACACCCTATGACTCTAGCAGCAAGGAGCACAAATATGACTTTTATAGACCAGGCTAGTAGAAATATCAGGAAAAAGCTTCAGAGGCTAGAGGAACTACAGGATAAGTGGTTGAGGGATTTAGTGCACGTTGCTGAGAAAGTCTACCATAACAGGGAGACAGAGGAGGAGAAGGAGCAGAGAAAGAGAAAGAAAGAAGATGAAAGGGAGATGGGAAAGAAAGAAAAGTGACAGGGAAGGAATCTACAGAGTCCTGACTCTCAGGCTAGAGGATGAATACAAGTTGTTTGAGACCTTGGACAGGGCACCCCAGGACCCAAACTGGTGGTTCTAGGCCTTTCCCCAGGCCTGGACTGGGATAGCAGAGATGGGGAGGGCCAACAACCAGTGCCCCATCCATGTGGAGCTTAAAGTCCAAGCCTCCCTGGTGTCTGTACCAATATCCGATGTTGAGGGAGGCTCAAGAGGGAATCAGGCCCCACATTACCAGGCTCCTAGAACAAGGGATCCTGTGGAAGTGCTAATCAGCTTGGAATACTCTCCTCCTGCCTGTGAAGAAACCTGGGGCCTAAGACTAAGCAGGACTGTCTAGAGGGGACCAAACACCCCTTGGAGGAGCCAGGAGGATTGAGATACAGAGACTCAGCTAAGAAGGCCCAAATCTGCCAGAGAAATGTAAGTTATCTGGGCTACCTGCTGAAAGACAGCCAGCACTGGGTCTCCAAGGCTCCAAAAGAGACCATCCTGCACATCCCTCCTCCGCAGAGCCCCAAACAGGTTCAGGAATTCCTGGGCATGGCTGGGTTCTTCTAGCTATGGATTCCAGGGTTTGCTGAATTGCCGCCTCCCTCTACCCCCTGACTAAAAATGGATAGCTCTTCAGTGAGGGTGAAGAAGAGCAACAGGCTTTTGATGCGATTAAGCAGGTTTTACTGGAGACCCCTGCTCTAGGACTGCCTGATGCCAGCAGACCTTTCCACCTTTATGTAGCAAAAAACAGGGAGATGGCTAAAGGAGTGCTCTTTCAGAGGCTGGGCCTCTGGGAGCAACCAGTTGCCTATCTGTCAAAGAAATTAGACCCTGTTGCTGCTGGGTGGCCTGCTTGTGTACTGATAGTGGTGGTGGTGGCAGTGGCAGTTTTAGTTAAAGATGCTGATAAATTGACTCTGGGGCAAAATCTGACCATGGACCATGACAGCTTCCCATGCCTTGGAGAGCATTGTTTGCCAGCCCCTGGATTGATGTCTGACCAATGCCCTCGTGACTCATTATCAGACTCTGATGCTAAACTCAGATTGGGTGACCTTTACGTCACTAGTGGCCATCAACCTGGCCACTCTGCTACCTGACCCTGATTTCAATCTGTCAGCTCATGATTGCCAGCAGATTCTAGCTGAGAACCAGGATAGCAAAAGGACCTGTCGATCAGCCACTTCCCGATGCAGAAGTGACCTGGTTCACTGATGGCAGCAGCTACCTGGTAGAGGGACAGTGCAAGGCAGGAGCCACCATTGTGAACAGGTGCCAGATGATCTGAGAGGAACCGCTTCCTCCGGGAACGTCAGCCTAAAAGGCAGAGTTGATAGCCTTGATCAAAGCCTTGGACCTGGCGGCAGGCAAAATGATCAGCATCTACATGGACAGCAGGTATGCCTTTTCCACAAGGCTCTATACCAAGAGAAAGGACTACTTACATCAGAGGTGAAAGAAATAAACAAGCAGGAAATTTTGGATCTGATGAAGCCAGCAACTGTGAGTATTATTCATTGCTCAAGACATCAGAAGGGAAGAGACTCAGTGTCCCTGGGCAATAACCAGGCAGATCAAGTGTCTATGCAGGAGCCTATCCTGGTAATGGGGTCTGCAAGAGACACCCACTGGGATTTGGAACTGGACAAAGAGATGGCCTGACTTAGAACGTACTAAAGAAAAAAGGACCCAGATTGCTAGCCACCCAACCAACAATTACCAAGAGAAGTTAGGACAATGGCATACACAAGAAGGGAGAACTATACTACCCAGAAAGTAAGCAAAAGAATTACTGGGCCAAAAGCACAGATGGACTCATTTAGGAGATAGAAAGTTTGTCCAAGCAGTTAAAAGACCTAGGGGAGAACAGCCTGGAGTTTATTTGTAGGTCAGTTTTACAGAAGTTAAGCCAGGAATTATGGTTGCAAATACCTTCTAGTGTTTGTAAATGTTTCCCTAGATGGGTTAAGATATTCGCTACCAAATGGGAAACAGCTACCATGGTAGCCAAGGAGATACTAGAAGAAAATTTTCCAGAGGTTCAGAGTGCCTAAAGTAACTGGATTGGACAATGGTCCTGCTTTTGTCTCTTAAGGTAAGTCAGGATCGGCAGAGATATTGGGAACTAATTGGAAGCCCCATTGTGTGTACCGTCCTTAGAGCAGGTAAAGAGACCATGATAAATTGACCTTGGAGACTGGCTCAAACTGGTTGGTGCCCCTCCTCTTGGCCCTGAACACCCCCTACCATTTTAACCTGATCCCTTTGAGATCCTGCATGGGATATCCACTCCCTTGACTCCTGCTCTTGATACCTCCAGGGTGACTTTTCAGTCTGACAGGATCTTATTGCTTGATAGCAAACGTTCCAGATCAGCCACTTGGAATTGTGGCCTAAACTTAGTGCCCTGTATAATGCAGGTACCCCAGAGGTTCCACACAAGTATCAAGTTGGAGATTGGATATATGTTAAGAAATGTGCTGAACACTTGGAAGCAATGTGGAGAAGGCCGTTCCTGATGTTGGTGACCACTCCAACCTCCATTAAAGTGATGGAGTGACTGCCTGGTCTCACATCAGATCAGCACCTGCACCTGACGCCAACTAGATAGCAGACAGACACCCAAGCAACCCACTTCTGCAAGGCCAGAGAAAACTTGAGATGGCCATGGTGTATCTTCTAGCACTGAGCCTCAGCAGCCCCCACAACCCTACCAGAGTGACTTGGCAGGTGCTCTCAGCCACTGGTGATGTAACTTGGTCCACTACCCAAGTTGTATCTGGTGGCTGGACCCTGTCTTTAATTTCTGTGATTTAGCAGTGGGCCTTGACTTCTGGGGTGTCGCTGCCCTGGAAACACAGGGAGAGGGATTGCCTGAAGGTGGGGGATGAGGGACTTGTGAATCTAAACCATGTTCCAGAAGTGGCCTTAGAGAGTGGGGCTTAGGGTTCAGACTCTCAAAATTGAAAAGTGTCCTGCAAGAAACCCTCATATATATGTGTCCCCAAGATGAGAGAAGCCAGCAGCAGGCCCATCAGTGTTATGGGGCCAATCATTTCTTCTATGCTACCTCAGGGTGTGAAACATCAGGAAGCATATACTAGAGACCATTCCGGGGGTAGTTAAAATTCAATGGCCAAGGTGAGAGAAGGGTTAGCCAAGTGGAAGAGAGAGAACAGAGTCAGGGCTCTTTGGAGTCTTGGTTTAACAGCTCCCCCTGGTTTACTACCTTTATTTCTACTTTGTTAGGACCCCTGATCATTTTGTTCCTGCTTCTGACCTTTGGCCTATACAGTCTACAGAGTACCAGGGATAGGAACTGCATACCTATCCACAATAACTTCAAGAATGAAGCATGTACAAAGAAAAGGGGGAAATGTAAGATCTGAGTAAACAGGGACATCTCAGAAAAACACTGGGAGGCCAGGAATTTCCTTAATAAGATAAGCTCAGGAACTTTAGGAAGGTAGTAGAACTCTTCGGAAGGGAAAGGCTAATTAACATTCCTCAGATCACAGGGTGAGAAACTACCTGCCTGTGGGGGTACATTCCACAGTGTGAACCTTTGCCTACTTTCAAACAAGGGATGTCCTTGCCACCTCATTTCCATAAAAACCAATCAATTTAAAAAGTCACACTGCTCTGTCAATCACATTGTGTCTAATAGCTGCTGCCCTGAAAATTGTATAAAAGCTCATTGAACAAGTTGTGCAGGGTCAGGGATGGCCTCAGGGGGTCTCCAGAAAGCTAAGGCTTGACAGGGTCTTACAATTGCACCTCACACGATAATAGTGGGAGAATTCAGCACCCCACTCTCAGCAATGGGCAGGTCATGGAAACAAACTAAACAGAGACACAGTGAAATAAACAGAAGTTATGGGACAAATGGATCTAACAGATATCTATAGAACATTTTATCCTAAAATAAAAGACTGTACCTTCTTCTCAGCACCTCATGGAACCTTCTCCAAAACTGACCATATAATCGGTCACAAAACAGGCCCCAACAGATACAAGAAGGTTGAAATTATCCCAAGCATTCTCTCAGATCACTTATTCAGCAGATTAAGACTGGTCTTCAATAACAACAAAGACAATAGAAAGCCCACATATATGTGGAAGCTTAACAAAACTCTACTCAATGATAATTTGGTCAAGGAAGTAATAAAGAAAGAAATTAAAGACTTTTTAGAGTTTAATGAGAATGAAGCCACAACATACCCAAACTTATGGGACACAATGAAAGCAGTCCCAAGGAAAACTCATAGCTCTGAGTGCCTCCAAAAAGAAACTAGAGAGAACATATACTAGCAGTTTGATAGCACATCTGAAAGCTCTAGAACACGAAGAAGCAAATAGACCCAAGAGGAGTAGAAGGCATGAAATATTCAAACTCAGGGCTGAAATCAACCAAGTAGAAACAAAAAGAACTATACAAAGAATCAACCAAATCAGGAGCTGGCTCTTTGAGAAAATCAACAAGATAGATAAACCCTTAGTCAAACAATCCAGAGGTCACAGAGACAGTATCCAAATCAATAACATCAGAAATGAAAAGGGAGACATAACAATGTAACATGAGAAAATCCAAAAAATTGTCAAATTGTACTACAAAAGCATATACTCAACAAAGCTGAAAACTTTGAACAAAATGGACAATTTTCTAGGATGTTACCATGTACCAAAGTTAAGTCAGGAACACATAAATGATCTAAACAGTTCCATAACCCCTAAAGAAAAAAAAACATCCATTAACTCCAGATAATCAAATAACCCTATTAAAAATGGAGAACAGAGCTAAACAGAGAATTCTCAACCGAGGAATACCAAATGACTGAGAAGCACCTAAAGAAATGTTCAACATCCTTAGTCACCAGGGAAATGCAAATCAAAACACTCCTGAGATTCCACCTCATACCAGTCAGAATGGGTAAGATAAAAAACTAAGGTGACAGCAGATGCTGATGAGTTTCTAGAGAAAGAGGAACACTCCTCCATTGCTAGTGGGATTGCAAACTGGTACAACCACTCTGGAAATCAGTTTGGTGGTTCTGCAGAAAATTGGACATAGTACTACCTGAGGACCAAGCTATACCACTCCTGGGCATATACCCAGAAAATGCTCCAACATGTAATGAGGATACATGCTCCACTGGGTTATGTTCATAGCAGCCTTATTTATAATAACCAGAAGCTGGAAAGAACCCAGATGTCCTTCAATAGAGGAATGGATACAGAAAATGTGGTATATTTACGCAATGGAGTACTACTCAGCTATTAAAAACAATGAATTCATGAAATTCTTAGGGAAATGGATGGAACTAGAAAATACCATCCTGAGTGAGGTTAACCCAATCACAAAAGAGCACACATGACATGCACTCACTGATAAGTGGATATTAGCATAAAAGTTTGGAATATCCAAGATACAATTCACAGACCACATGAAGCTCAAGAAAAAGGAAGACTGCAGCAGGGATACTTCTGTCCTTCTTAGAAAGGGGATCAAAATACCTATGGTAGGAAATACAGAGACAAAGTTTGAGGCTGAAAGTGCAAGGAAAGCCATCCAGTGACTGTCACACTTGGAGATCCATCCCATATACAGTTACTAAACCCAGGAACTATTTTGGATGCCAACAAGTCCTTACTGATGGGAACCTGATATTGAAAAAGAAAATAAAAAAATCCAACACAAACTTGCCCACGTAAGTCTGGGATTGAAAGAGTTAAATTTGAGACCAGGGTTAGAGAGGATTGCTGAAAACCACAGGGGCCAGAAGAAGGCCGGGCCAGGGAAAAGCTGACCAGGGGAGTGTAAATCTCAGAGATAAGAAAAATTGCAAGGAGGTGCCCAGAGCTGAGGCGCCCGCCTGAGACATGCCTGGCCAGACATTGAGTGATGGACCCTGGGCCATTTGGTTTTCTTAAGTGTTAGCTAAGGGTCAGTATGAACTTTGAATAGCACTCTCCCCTCTTGCTAGGAATTTCATTTTTTTTTAGGAATTCTCAACTCTGATCTGCACGAACGACATTCAAAATAGCCAATCATGTATAGCCACACCAATTCCTTTGTCTCCCCAGACCTTTTTCCTATAAAATCCCCTAACCTCTGGGCTTTGTGGTCAATTCCTGGTCTCCTGTGTGAAATTGGGGGTTGAACCAGAGCTCTGAAACAAAAATGCCTCATGTTTTTTACATCAAGATGGCCTGTCATGTTCTTTGGGTGCATGTCTCCCAGGACTTGAGCGGGAACTCCCTATGGGGTCTTTCAATATAGCTGTCTTCTGAGAGTCTCTGTCAGTGCCTGAATAATACAGAAGTGGATGCTCACAGCCATCTCTTGGACTGAGTACAAATTTCCAATGGAGGAGCTACAGAAAGAGCCCAGTTAGCTTAAGGTGTTTGCAGCCCCATAGGAGGAACAATATTAACCAACCAGTACCCCCAGAGCTCCCAGGGTCTAAACCACCAACCAAAGAGTACACATGGAGGGACTCATGGCTCCAGATGCATATGTAGCAGAGGATGTCCTTGTGGGACATCAGTGAGAGGAGAGGCCCTTGGTCTCATGAAGGCTTTATGCCCCAGTGTAGGGGAATGCCAGTACAGGGAAGCAGGAATGAAAGACCCCCAGAACTGGGGAGATACTTACCCAAGTCTTGGGATGACGTGACCACCCAATGACTCACGAGAGACCGAACTTGCTGCAATCACATGAGGTTTATTGGGGATACCGGTACCGGGGTCGATCTCATGACCTTGCCAGTCAGAGGAGCTCGACCTGGAACACAAGAAGTGTAGGGTATTTAAGGGAAGCTGGGGGCGGAGAGAGAGTTACCAAGGAAACAGAACATAAAAACAGTGGAAAATTTCAGAGGGACCTGACCCAAGGTATTCAGTTAGGGAAGGGAACACATTCATTCTAGGAATGTAATCTTCATCTACTGGTTGACAGGGTGGAGAGTCTCATAAACCACTAGACCTTCATTCTTAGTTCCGCCCTCATTGTGGATTATTCAGGAGGGGCAGGTATCGGGAACCAGAGCCCTGAGGCTCTGGGTTCCTGGAACTGGCTATTTTATATTTCTGGCTGGCTACAGTGGCCCTCCATGTCCTTTTAGGTAAAGGTTATACACCATACATTTATATTAAATGCCCTCATTTTAAATTCTAAGATTCTCCAACCTTTCAGGAACAGGTGGGTTAATGAGCAGGGAGAGGGGGCATGGGACAGGGGCATTTTCAGAGCAGATAAAATTGGCAATGTAAATAAAGAAAACATTAATAAAAGATCAGAAAAGGAAAAGGAATGCTTTCATGAGATGACATAACTATAGTTCAGTAGCCAACTCCAGTAAGACAAAGGACTTGGAAACCTTTGCCCCAAAGTGGGTTTGATGACTATTGATTACTTGGAACCCCATATCCCCAAACTAATGTTAACCTTAAGAGAAAAGCCTCTGCTACTCTCAAGCACACTCAAGTTTCCCTGTATCAAAGTGAGCTCAAGAAACTTTTAGAACTGCGTGTCTCCAGCTCAGAACAGAGGCAGAATCTGGAGGCCAAAGTGAAATAATGAGCAAATCTACAGCCCAGTGGATTGCGGCATCTCTCCTTGTCCTGAGTTTCTGAAGAACTATATATTCTGAAGAACTATATATGCTGAACTGACATTGCCAGAGCATAGTGACTGGTTTCTCTTATTAATGCAGTGAAACTATTCAGGCACCACCAGCTAAATGCACTCCTACTACACCCCAGCAGGGAATTTACTGACACAATGGCTGTAAATTTGCACTTGAATTACAAAAGGATGTGGAAATTCAAGAAATTCTAAACCAAGAAATTCTAAACTCTAAGGGCATAACCTCAGGAGGCACAATTGTCTGTAGGTTTTTTCTTCTTGCAGATTAAGGCCTGGGAACTAATTTCAACTGCTGACTAAAATGGTCATTTTCTTCCTTGTATTTGGGTGTTAATGACAACATTCTTACAATTCCACAAAGCCCATGGAATGTTAAAAGTCAGGTGCTTCCAAGCAAGGAGCCTTCAATCTGTTAGTGTGATCACAAAAGAAATATTGGGAAGAAAGGTTGTCCAGAGTATGTTGAGAACTAACATGCTCTGTTGGGTAAGCCAGGGCCTTTTCATCCTAAAAGACTTATTAGTACTTAACTCACATGATCTAATGTCTGACCAATGAAGCTTATGGAAGGAAAGAATTATTGTAGCCTATGGCTTGAGGAGGTATAGTTATCATGGCAAGGAATGCATGGCAGCAGTGGTGAGACCAAGAGACACATCCAGACTGGTAGCTCAGCACAGGGTCCAGAGAGCAGGAACACCAGAAATGCCCATGGTTGTAAGGTGAGGAATGACAGAGTGCTTCATTACTCCTTACTCCTAAATAAGTAGCCATGTCTGAGGCTATAGCTGTGTGAGAAGGACATTTAACCCTCTGGTGTATAGCTTTGGAACAAAATTTCTGGATTTTCCTGGTGGAACATTTTATATCTATTTCCTAATTTGAGCCCACATCCTAATGAAAGTTGTCTTTTATGGAATAAAATAATGTGGCCTTGTTGAGGCTCATTAAGGGGAAGATATTTCTTCCTGGATAAAAGAATAGACTCTACTGAAGGAAGGACAATCCAGAGACTGTTCCACCTGGGAATCCTTCCCATATTCAGTCACCAAACCCATACACTATTGTGAATGCCAGCAAGTGCTGGCTGACAGGAGCCTGATATAGCTATCTCCTGAGAGTCTCTGCCAGTGCCTGCCCAACTAATATAGAAGTAGAGTGTCACAGCCATCCATTGGACTGAGCATAGGCTCCCCAGTGAAGGAGCTAGAGAAAGGACCCAAGGAGCTGAAGGGTTTGCAGCTCCTCAGGATGAACAACAATATGAACTAGTACCCTCAGAGCTCCCGGGGACTAAACCACCAACCAAAGAGTACACATGGTGGACTCATGGCTCCAGCAGCATATGTATAGCAGAGGATGGCCTAGTCAGTCATCAATGGGAGGAGAGGTCCTTGGCCCTGGAAGGTTCTATGCTCCAGTGTAGGGGAATGCCAGGACTAGGAAGTGAGAGAGGGTGGGTTGGTAAGCAGGGGGGTTAGGGAGGGAACAGGGTTTTGGTTTTGCTTTGTTTTTCTTTTTTGGAGGTGAAAGACTGGGAGACTTAGAAATTTGGGAAAAGCATGTTAATGAAAAAGGAAATGTATTAATAGAAATGTAACAAGCCAAAAATGTGGAGTAGCCAGTTCCAGGAACTTGGCTAACTCAGAGCCTCAGGGCTCTGGTTCCCCATACCTGCCCCTCCTGACTGATCCACAATGAGGGTGGAACTAGGAATGAAGGTCTACTGGTTTATGAGGCCCTCCACCCCGTCTACCGGTAGATGAAGATTACATTTCTAGAATGAATATGTTCCCCTCCCTAACCAAATACCTTGGGTTGGGTCCCTCTGAAATTTTCCACTGTTTTAGTTATGTTTCCTTGATAACCCTCTCACATCCCCCAGCTTGTGGTTTTTCCCTTTAAATACCCCTCACTTCTTGTGTTGGGGGGGGGGGTCAAACTCCTCTGGCCAGCATGGTCACAAGATCGACCCTGGTACCCGCCTACCCCAAATAAACCTCATATGATTGCAGCAAGTTCGGTCTCTCGTGAGTTATTGGGTGGTCATGTCATCTGAGACTTGAGTAAGGATCTCCCCAGTTCTGGGGGTCTTTCAGAGGGGAAACTGGGAAAGGAGATATCATTTGAAATATAAATAAAGAAAATATCTAATTAAAAAAGAAAGAATAGATTCTACCTCTGGCTTTGGTTGGAGACTTAACTTTCTAAGCTACCTAAAATGTAAGAGGTGATCTGTGATGTGCCAAGACAGTGCAGAGGTTCCTCCATTGTGCATTCTTACTGGGGCTCAAGAGGCCATCTCAGGGCCTTTGGAACATTCCACCAGACCCCAGAACATGAAGGCACCACTCACCTCCTGGAATAAAGGTCATGGAGTATGTAGGCACCTCTCCCCTCCAGAAGGGTGATGCAGATTAAATTCCTTAGAAAAACTGCTGAGCAGACCGATGACCATTGACCACCTGCAGATATGGGAAGCCCCTACTACCTCATTCCCTAAAAACCAATCAGTTTAAAGCACACACTGTTCTGCCAATCATATTGTGCCAGTTGCTGATGCTCTATTTCACCTCTGGGAAATGTATAAAAACTTGCCGAACAACACCCAGGGTTGTCACCTTTCCTTTGGATGCAGGACAGCTCCAGCACGCAGGAACAATAAATTCCTCTTGCTTTTGCATCTATCTCTGGCTCTGCATGGTCCACTTGAGGGGTAGGGGTGGGATCCCTGGTAGCTAAGGCTCATCAGAGTCTTACAGGGCCATTTCAGGTTTAACTAGAATTTGACCTCTGTAAGAGTCTGAGAATCACTGAAAGAAGACCTAAGACTCCAATGGTATGCAAAGACAAAGATTCCAGAGAAATAGTCAGCATGCAGAGGTCAACCATCCAAGTAAAATGGTGACCACAAGGGAAGCACGCAGTTAGGGGTTTTCTAGTGTGATTAGGTCACTTTCATCAGGGTTGTTTGAGCTTATGGCCTGGGATATTTGTACACGTTTGATTGGGTCATACCTCAAGGGAGAGAGGATTATCTTGTAGGACATTTTCATATCTGTTTTAGGCCCCTGGCCAGATGTTGGGGCAATTGCTGATCAACTGTCCTTATTCTACAGGTTTTTAGAGAAACATGGCTGCCCTTCTGGGAAAGTGAAGCTTAATGTCTAACATGGCTGTCAGTTCTAAAATAGAGTGAATTAGGTCTTCTCAATTACCTTAATGGGGAATTTCAGAGAACATTGCCCATCTCTATTCTAGGAACCTAAGGTCAAAATGGAGCAGCTGACTTTGGTAATCCTTCAGATTTGTGGAGAAAGACCACTTACACAAATCATAATGGGTAAATAGATTTTAAAAATCAATTAGCTAAACAACCTTTTCTATTCATGTATACAGGCTGCCTCTCACTAAGAAGAATCAAGAGGTCAGCATTGCACATGTTTATAATAAGGGTTTTTATAGCTCAGGGGTAGGGGGTTTTCAAATGGAGGATTTGGCAGGCAAATACAGAAAGGTTATAGAAGCAGAACAAAACAAACTGGTCATAATAACCTCTTGTGAAGCAAAGACTATTAAGGGACAGCTGACTCTATTTTTTCTTCCTTTTCCCAATTAAACATAACTTATTTCTATATTGTTTCTTACTGGTTTTTCTCTCCAATCATGTCCCAAGCTGCAAGTCAACATTGTTTTTGGACTTGTTCTTCTATAGCCTGTGATTTACATGTTGTAAACTGCTTCTGGTGTTTCATGATATGTTCCCAGACTTGACAAACGATCAAATTTTTACTTTATGGTGTGCTCTGGTGTTTGGCTATAAACCCACAACATTGACCTATTCCATGTTCATAAAAATAACTGAGTGTTCTTGTTTTGTATTCACTTGCTTGCTGTTATCCAAAGGCCCTTCTGCTCTTAGTCCAGGCTGCTTTCTTCTCCTACTCTTGAGGAGTCTGCAAGTTTGGCCTGCTTGTAAAAAATAAATGTTCTGAAAATGACCCTGAGATTTCACCTCATACCAGTCAGAATGGCTAAAATAAAAAACTCAGGTGCCAGCAGATGCTATCGAGGTTGTGGAGAAAGAGGAACACTCCTCCACTGCTGGTGGGACTGCAAGCCGGTACAACCACTCTGGAAATCAGTTTGGTGGTTCCTCAGAAAATTGGACATAATATTACCTGAGGATCCAGCTATATGACTCCTGGGCATATACCTAGAAGATGCTCCAACTTGTAATAAGGACACATGCTCCACTATGTTCATAGCAGCCTTATTTATTATAGCCAGAAGCTGGAAAGAACCCAGAGGAATGGATACAGAAAATATGGTACATTTACACAATGGAATACTACTCAGCTATTAAAAACAACTTCATGAAATTTGCAGGCAAATGGATGGAACTTGAAAATATCATCCTGAGTGAGGTAACACAGTCACAAAAGAACACACAAGGCATATACTTACTGATAAGTGGATATTAGTCTAAAAGTTTGGAGTACCCAAGATACAATTCACAGACCATATGAAGCTCAAGAAGAAGG
Source organism: Mastomys coucha (assembly GCF_008632895.1). Taxonomy (NCBI): domain Eukaryota; kingdom Metazoa; phylum Chordata; class Mammalia; order Rodentia; family Muridae; genus Mastomys; species Mastomys coucha. The sequence goes on along the minus strand of NW_022196906.1, from coordinate 1,668,893 downwards.
AAGACCAAAGTGTTGATCCTTCAGTGCTTCTTAGAAGGGGGAACAAAATACTCACAGGAGGAAATATGGAGACAAAGTATAGAGCAGAGACTGAAGGAAAAGCCATCCAGAGACTGCCCCACCTGAGGATCCATCCCATATACAGGTGCCAAACCAGACACTATTGTGGAAGCCGGGAAATTCTTCCTGATGGGAGCCTGATATGGCTGTCTCCTGAGAGGCTTTGCCAGAGCCTGACAAATACAGAGGCAGATGCACACAGCCAACCATTAGACTGAGGGCAGGATCCCTGTAGCGGCTATTCCTGGTTGCAAATTTGACTATCTCTGGAATGAACTACAATCCAGAATTGGAAGGCTCACCCGTGGCCCTAATCTGGAGGCTGAGAGATACAAGTTTCTGACCTGGATCTTGGCATGGAGATCTTGAGACACAGGAAGATCTCTGAGTTCAAGGTCATCTGGGATTAAAGGTGTGTTGGCACACCTTTAATACAGACTAAGTCATCAACAAATTTCTTTACTATATAGAGACTACCCATAAGTTATGTAACTCTAGAGAACCATGACTAATACAGTCCCCAGTGGAGGAGTTGGAGAAGGGACTGAAGGAGCTGAGGGGGCTTGCAGCCCCATGGGGGGAGCAACAGTGTCAACAGGTCAGACTTACTGGAGCTCCAGGGAACTGGACCACCAACAAAAGAGCACACATGGAGGGACGAATGACTACAGCTGGCCACATATGTGGCAAAGGATGGCCTTGTTGGATATCAGTGGGAGGAGTGGCTCTTGGGCCTGATAGGATTCGATGCCCCAGTGTAGGGGAATGGCATGGAGTGGGTCGGTGGGTGAGGGAGCACCCTCAAAGAGGCAGAGAGAGTGGGGATAGCATAGGGGGTTTCCAGTGGGGAGACCTGGAAAGGGGATAACATTTGAAGTATAATAGAAGAAAATATCCAATAAAAATAAATAAATGTTTTTACCTTGCAACATCTTGGTGTTGACTTCTGGTTTTTGATACTATAAAAAGACAGTTGTTGCAAGATGGTCTTAACAAGGTAGTTATAACAACATGGTCATAACAATAGGTAGTCAAAACAAAGTAGTCATTGTTAGCATTTCTTTTAGGCTCTGTCTAGCTGTTACCTAGCAATAGCCAGCTACCAGCTTGCTATAAAATGACTGTTTGTCTTTCTTTTCTTTCTCCCTCTGACCCTGTCTCCCAGCTTTTCTTTCTGTCTGGCCTCTTTCTCCCTCTCTGCCCTCCCCCCTCCCCTCCATATGTTCCCAGCTGGCCTCTACTTTTTGCTCTCTCTCTCTCTCTTTCTCTCTCTTTCTCTCTCTCTCCTTCTCACTGTCATTCATTCTCTGTCCCTTCTCTTTCTCTGCCTCTATTCCCATTTCAACACCCCTTCATATGCCCCAAATAAACTTCATTTTATTCTAGGTACCATCACATGGCTGGTACCTCAGGGAGGGATGCCTCAGCGTGGGCCCACTAAGGAACCTCCTGCTGCATCATACTGAGTTTTACAAAACATATTATTCATTTTTTAAATCAGGCATTCTCTCACCTCTTCTGTAACTCAGTACTAGCAGCTTATGTCATCACCTACTACCACCATATGTGGCACATTTCCACTGTCATAAGTGTTGCATGTTTTCCTATATGACTCATATTTTAAAAGGTCCCTCTCAACATCATGACCCTACTCTTTTTATTTTCTCTATATTACTGACTGTCTCCCTGTCTGTCTGTCTGTATCTCTCTTAGGTCCCTACTCTAAGATGGCCTTTTATGCTCCCTCCCCCAGTAGAAGTCTTGACTGAGATCTGTCTCATGGTGTGATTTATTTGTGGCATACCTTGGCCTGGACCCACCAAAATCCTAACAGCCATAGCAAGGAAGTCATAATGACAGGGGGTCATAATAACCTTTGGGAACAAATGCATTGTTGCTGTTTCCTGGCAGAATCTGTACAGAACCATTTGTAGTTAAGATGACAGGTTAGCTCAATCCTTGAGAAATAGAGATTTAATCATAAACAGCAATGAATCTTGTTTATCTTTACTATAAGGTAGCTTTTGGCCTAAGATGGAGCAGGCAGAATTATCAGTGTAGTTCCTGTTAAACTGTTTGCTTATAGAAAACTGTTGCTGTTGCGAAGAGAGATAACAAGATATTTTTTTTCAATAAAAACCCTTGATGTAATTGCTCAGGGCTTCACTTGGGTCCCAAATACCTGAGTGTAGCTCTGGTCAGCTGGCATAAAGATATTGTATTGGCTATTGACTATGTCTAAGTGGTTTTCTCTGCTGGGCTTTCTGAAACAAATCCAACAAGGCATATCAATTACTTGGACAAGAGACCAGGTTATAGAAAGGTTGATTTACCTTAAGCCACACTAAATTATTAGGAATAATAATTATCCCTTTAATAGGGTGGTGTACTTTTCTTTCCCAGAAACCCTATTTGTCCTCTTTGTATTCACAAGTCATGGTTCTGTGGCTTGGCTAAGGTTGGGTAACTTTTCCTTCTCACTATCATTCTTTCAGATGGTAGTCAATGTTGGCGTTTTATCTAGGCTCCACCTCACAGTTACCTAACGACAGTCAGGTGTGCCTGATTCACTATAAAATGGGCTGCTTGTCCGATCTTCTGTTTCTTGCCTTCCTGCTCTTGCTCTGTCCTCTTGCTCCTGAAAGACCCCCGGAGCTCGGGAGAGCCTCACTCAAGTCTTAGGATGACACAACCACCCAATAACTCACAAGAGACTGATCTTGCTGCAAGTGCACGAGGTTTATTTGGGATAGGCTGGTACCGGGGTCGATCTCATGACCTTGCAGGCCAGAGGAGTTCGACCTCGAACACAAGTGAAGGGTATTTAAAGGGAAAAACCACACACTGGGTGTGTGGGGGAAAGGTTACCAAGGAAACATAACATAAAAACAGTGGAAAATTTCATAGGGACCCAACCCAAGATATTCAGTTAGGGAGGGGAACGTATTCCTTCTAGGAATGTAATCTTCATCTATCAGTTGGCAGGGTGGAGAGCCTCGTAAACCAGTAGACTTTCATTCCTAGTTCTGCCCTCATTGTGGATCAGTCAGGAGGGGCAGGTATCGGGAACCA
>NW_022196906.1:1642706-1665408 GCF_008632895.1 Mastomys coucha | reverse complement strand
CCCTCTCTCTCTCTGCCTTTCTCTGTCTCTACTCTCTCAACTCTCCTCCCCATGCTCCAAATAAACTCTATTCTATATTATACTTTCATGTGGCTGGTCTCTCAGGAGGAAGGGATGCCTCAGCATGGGCCTGCATAGGCATGCTCTTCCCTCTTGCCTGACTGCATATCCACCAAACATATTCCTTTTCCCCCTCATATTTTCATAGACCACAACAGTCAAAGCCCAGACTCTTTGCCCTCCTCATTCTTTCTCCAACACTCCTCCACCCTTTGCCATGTTGTTTTCTGTCTTCTACATGACTGCCTACAAAGGGCATGGCTTGCTTTTCTCCTCTTCTCTACATTCCCCCTTTGAGCACCTGTCAAGATTATGGCTTATTGTTCTCCAGCTTCCTTTCAAGTCTATTCTCAATTTCTTAATTAAAGAGACTAAGATCCCTGAGAGAGGATTCACATTTTTCTGATAGCAAAAGGAGCATGTTTAAACAATACAAAGCTGCCTCCATCTTATCTTCTTGCTGAGGCCATTTCATCAACTAGAATTTGATGTCTTATATGGAGAATCCCATTGTAAACTACCCAACTCTCTTCTAGAAACCCAAGGTCAGGATGTCCTAGCTAATTAAAATTAGATTCTGGTAAGCTGCCTGCTTGTGTAAACCTTCCCTTCCAGATAGCCTCTTATCTTAGCTTCCTTCAAATTGTTTGCTTATGCTTAAGTTTCCTCCCTGAAGCTGCTGAGTGAGATGTCAGAAGTGATTTCTGCCTTCAAAAACCTCATGCTCTGGACATTGAGGGCCACAACTGTTAGCATCAGGGCATCCAAAGCCTGCAGCATTGCATGGGCGGGTCTCACAGAATTGTTGCCAGGGCAACAGCCGCCCTATTCCCAGATCCATTGGGCTTACCTCCCACCTTTACTTGTGGCCACTACTTCAGAACCCATATATATGGGGAACATTTCTCCATCTCTCTCTCTCTCTCTCTCTCTCTCTCTCTCTCTCTCTCTCTCTCTCTTTTCTTTTTCTTTTTCTTTTTCTTTTTCTTTTTTTGGTGTTTTGAGACAGGGTTTCTCTGTGTAGCCCTGGCTATCCTGGAACTCACTCTGTAGACCAGGCTAGCCTTGAACTCAGAAATCTGACTGCCCCTGCCTCCCAAGTGCTGGGATTAAAGACATGTGCCATCTCTCTCTCTCTCTCTCTCTCTCTCTCTCTCCCCCTCCTCTCTTTCTGCTACTTCCCCCTTTCACCCTCTCAATTAAACCTCTTACACATGGAACTGTTTGGGCCTAGTGTGTGGTATGTTCTGATGCGACCCGCCGTTCTAACACATGAACAACTATGTTCCTAAACACTTGGATGTGTTCTCAGGTGGCTAAAATAAAGATTTTCAACTGTCTATAAACTATAGTGAGTAGCCACACTAATCACTCAATGATTAGACTTCAAAGACAGGTAAATGCTAGTGTTTGGCTTGCATTTTCCTTTTTTCCCCTTTTGAGTTAGTCTGAAACCCTAGCCTGTTGCAGAAAATATTATGCACTGGCAGGCAATGGCTGGCCTGTTCTTATCTCATGGAGACTCTCTGACTCAGAGCTCTGAAATCTCTTCACCCAGCTCACTAAAGTTCCCACTGGCAGGTCACTACCATGCCACAGCCCCATGCTTCAAAACTTCCACTGCCTTTTGTGGTGCACATCAGGCAAACCAACACTTTGCCCCTGTACCTTCTCTCAGGAACCCAGTTGAGCCACCACATGAAGGAAAACACCACACAAACTTAGTTCAGAATCAATGGTAACTCAATCACTGGGTGCAACAACTAGAATCCTAATCTTGTAAGCCATATTAAGTCTAAATCTTCCAGGGGTGAATCCTGGCTGATCTGCCATTGAAACTGGGAGACACTAGTAGCTGCATCTTGTCCTCTCAATATCCCAGTCCAAAAGCCCCTATCTCTCTCCTGCCTACTCTCTTCCCCTCTCCAAACTGGAAGTCTTGCCTACTCCCCCAGTGATTGGCTCCTTTATACATTAGGGGATGGTTTACAAGAAGTTAGCTGAGTACATGACTCATTCCTTGTTCCAGATAGCTTCTCCTGGGAAAGCAGAATTAACATCAAAATACAAGCAGCACCGGGGCTACCCACAACACTAACCCGTGGGATGCTACTGACCACAATTGGGATCATTCATTCATTTTAAGTTAATACTCTCCACAAATGTCTTCAAAGTCATGATCAGAGGTATGTCTTCTAGGTTATTCTAAAGTAAGTTAGGTTGACATTGAAAATTAACCATCAAAACTAGTAATATAACCAACACTCTTGCATAAGGAGGATTTTTCCCTCAAACTTCTTTAATAATACTGTAAATTAAAAGCTAAGAAACTTTAAATTTTTCATGAGTCTTTAGAATACAATTTTAAAAAATTCTAAACATTCTAGAAGATTTCTGAGAACCTGTGGCTGAAAATACCAGTGACTTAGTTAAAAGTTTTGAGTAAAGCACTAGTGGAAATTTCTAAAATTCTCTCTCTCTCTCTCTCTCTCTCTCTCTCTCTCTCTCTCTTTTTCTGTCTCTGTCTCACTCTGCATTGTTATATAGCCAAGGTCAAACCAAAGGTTCTATTTCTTTTGATGTAGGTAAGTATAGGGAATAGTTTAGTAAACTGGAACTCCACTTGGTTTAGGCTATCATACATCCTTCTTTTAATAGTGTATTGGCTAGCCTGGGAGCCTTATTTGTGCACACCATGCATCACCATCCCATTTATAACGATGCACTTACCGTTTTGTCAACATAGGATCTGAATAATGGAGTATGTTTCGTCTTCTTTTTATGACCATTCAATTTGAACAATTTTCTATATTTAGCAGAACATCTGGGCAGGAATATAGGGAGCTGATCCAGTCTACATTGGTTTGGGATGCATGTGTAGTAAGGCTAACATGGGTCCAAATGTGAATATGTGTGGCGAATTCCTTATTTACTGATGCATGCCTACACATACTTAGGTATGTATATAATTAAAATGAGATACTTTATGAGAAGAAAGATGCATAACAGAAAAGTGATAATATAATCTATCAAAACAGAAAGTCACATTCAATGACCAAATGCTTCCTTCTCTTGAATACTACAAATCCAAAACAATCACTGGGATCATGAATGTTTTTACTCTTGTGGTTCACTGATTTCTTGTAATGGATTCTTGTTTTTAAAAATGTGCATTTTAGCCGGGCGGTGGTGGCCCACGCCTTTAATCCCAGCACTTGGGAGGCAGAGGCAGGAGGATTTCTGAGTTTGAGGCCAACCTGGTCTACAGAGTGAGTTCCAGGACAGCCAGGGCTACACAGAAAAACCCTGTCTCGAAAAACCAAAAAAAAAAAAAAAAAAAAAAAAAAAAAAAAAATGTGCATTTTATTTGAAATTATATGTATGCATGAATCTATGTGTGGAAATGTGCACATCAGTACAGGTACCCACAGAAGCCAGAAAAGGATGCAGGATCTCTCATGATCTCTGGATCTCTGGATGAGAATTTACACCCATTGCAAAGATCATACCTGCTCTTAGCAACTGAGCCATTACTCCAATTCTTCTTGCAGTGTTTTCTGATCTGTTGTATCATTTTGTTTTTAATATTTTCATTGCTAACTTTCAATATGTGTGGGCTTTTATTTCCTTCTTGAATAAAAGACAGAGGGAAATACTTGGTCCAAGTTCAACTGTGTATTCAGAGATCTGAGGAGGAGAAGTGAGGTTGACAATGATGTAAAGCACTCACACCCCCATACACACACACCCCCCCACATATTTGTACTAAGCAACTTGTTACAGACTAGTCAAGTGAATAAGAAAGCTATTTACTCAGCCAGTTTCACTTATTGACAGACTGCATTTTGTGATTACAAAGAATGGATCAATTATTTTATTATTTATCTTAAAAATAATATACAAAATCTCAAGAAAAGTACAAATCTAGACTTCTATATAAAAGCCAGACATTTCTACTTCAAATTCCTCAGGGTGCACATCTACTCATTAACAATTTTAAATCGTATCAGGAAGCAGAGGGCCAAATTGAGAACAAGAAATTAATAATAACATGATATCAACCCAGCTTCAGCAGGAAAAGTCTCTAGCACTAGTGGGGCTGCCATTGCTCTTGTTCCATAATCTTAACCATAAGGTTCCATGACCCATAGCTCAACTATTAAGACTGTGCCTTTCTGAGCTTCAAATTGTTCCCTAAGATTTTCTACATCAGAACAACCAGCAAAAACATCTTAATCTACCTTCACTAGTAGTCTACATCTTCAAATTCTCTTGAAGTGTGATGATGTTGCTAACAATCTACATCTCTAAGTTCTTTTTGAGGGTGGTGGTTGCATAATTTATCTGCTCCAGGAATAATGCTTGAAAAAAATCAATTAACTGTTATTATAAGTGCCAATAATATTGCCCAGTGAGGGAGTAGAAAGGCCCTTAGAGTTTTCATACAAGTCATATATTAGGAGTGACATGAAGACAGAAAGGGCATCAAGCACAGCTCCAAAATATAGAAGTCCTTGTGGTTCTGCTTTTCCAAGAAATGCCCATTATGGTTGCACTAACTTGTGGGCCACATTTCAGGAGATCTATAGCCATTTGTTGTTTCACTTGCATAGCTTTCGACAGAATACTTCCATTGCTACTTTTCAATATGTGGGGGCTTTTATTTTATTCTTGAATAAAAGGCTAAGAACCTGGAAAAACTTGGTCCAATGCTTGACCCATTAATAACATTTTCTATGTAATTGGTATTTATATTTAACAGCCTAGATTTTTCTAGAAACATCATTGTTCATCAAATTTGTATTTATTTTAAGATTTTCTATTAAATAAGATGATAGAATATTGGATTCAAAGTCAGATAACTGGAATCCTAATTTTAGTATTGAATGTATTTATTTCTGTATTCAATAAACTTGTGTTACCAGAAATATGTCCTAATTTTATTCTTGCATAAAATGAGTTTTAGATTAGCTGATATGTTTTTTTTTCTGGTTTGTATACCTTGTAAAATTAAATATGAGTTCTATCAGAAAGATTAATATGGATAAATCACATTTACTCTTAAAGAATCAAATACTAGTCGGGCGGTGGTGGCACACGTCTTTAATCCCAGCACTTGGGAGGCAGAGGCAAGCAGATTTCTGAGTTCGAGGCCAGCCTGGTCTACAGAGTGAGTTCCAGGACAGCCAAGGCTACACAGAGAAACTCTGTCTCAAAAAACCAAAAAAAAAAAAAAAAAAAAAAAAAAAAAAAAAAAAAAAAAAAAAAAAAAAAAAAAGAATCAAATACTACAGCGTACTTAAAAGACTGATGGCCTGAAGAAACATTTATAAAAATTTCATAGCAGGAAGCACTGAACTATGTCCATAGATGTTATAATTGCCAAGTGATAGATGTGTGCCCATGTGTCCATGTGTGTGCATGTGCATGCGTGTGTACGTGCACGTGTGTGTGTGTGTGTGTGTGTGTGTGTGTGTGTGTGTGTGTATCTGAAGGGTGTTTTTGAGATCTGGAATATTTTTCAATGGCTCATGGTCTATAGCATGGCATTATTGGGAACTGGTGGAACCTTAAAAGATGAGGCCTAATGGAAGGATATAGGCCACTAAATGTGACTTGAAATACATAGTGGAAACGGTAGTTTCTTTCTCTTGCTCCTTCATTATTGTCAATGAACTGAACATTTTGCTATTTCATGGCTTCTTACAATCACGTTTGGCCACAGACCAAAGCAAGATGGAGCTCTTCATACTTTTATTCCATGGATGACTACTACTCCTTGTCCTTCTCCTTGTCCTTCTCCTCCTCCTCCCCCTCCTCCTCCCCCTCCTCCTCTTTCTCCTCCCCCTCCTCCCCCTCCTCCTCCCCCTCCTCTTCCTCCTCCTTCTCTTCTTCATTTTAAACTCTTTCACTTGAGCCAGCATCTGCTACCTGGTACACCTTGGGTTTTCCCCAGTAGTGTAGGAATTCTTTTAAGTCATTGGAGTTCATTTTGAGTAATTTTCAACTTCTGCTGTAGGTCTAACAGGAAGTTTTTATTCTTTGTCCTTTACAAGAAATAAAACAACTCTTTGAGCTTCTTCCATTTGAGAGGGAAGTTTGGCTTTTATAATTATTTATTGGAAACTACCAGACAAAAGATATGAGGTACACAGAAAAACTAAGTATCTGAACATTCTGTTATGATTCATATTCGAGTAAAGAGAATAAACTCTACACTTTTGTGCTCTGTAGTGGATTTTTGCTGACTAATCATTTCCTAATTATAAATCCATAACTAAATAAAGATTAAAAAAAAGAATGAGTGTGTTTTGAAATGATGCAATTATTCCATGTGTCATTTTGTATGTTAGTTTATTAGGGTGTGTATGATTGACTCAATGAAGGCTGCAAGACTGATGGCTGCAGACTGTCCTCTCAGAGACTCATCCTCATGCAGGTCTCTCTAAAATCCAAAGGGAAAGACAAATGTTGTTTTTGGTCCACTCTGGTTTACTCTAAGGTTTGGTGGAGGTGTTTGGGGGTTTCTGACCCAATGATAATTATGCAGCAGCTTTGTTTCATAAGAACATATGAAAATCCAGCAGCTTCCTCAGGAGGTTTCCATAATGGACTTATGATTCTGAACTTCGGACCACCTCAGTCCCCTTTCTGTTGGGACTTTCTGAAGCACATAAAATGGTCTTTCTGGAAGTAGCACACTTCCCTATTGCTTCAGCCACCCAGAAGAACCTGTCCTTAAACAGCACTGACAAATGTTAGTCATCCTATGGATTTCTTTTTTTTTTTTTTTAAGTCAAGAACTTATTTTGTTTATTTTAAAATGAACATTGAAACTTCCCTACTATCCACCAACCTCCAAAACTTTTGAACGTGGAATGTTCAACAACCTAAGCAGTTTTAGTAGGCTACAAACCCAGCAAAAACTCCAGTTGTTTAACGATGAATGTCTGAGAATAATTTTGTTTTGAGCAGATGATTACCAGCTTGGGAAAAAATGTTTGCGAAAGGTTAAAAGTAAAATTTAATTTCTGTACAGAAAATAACATTAACTTAGTAAGTAGCCTTTGCTTTAACACATGGAATTAATTCTCCATGACATAAAATAGAATGGGACAAGCAGCAATCAGTTCATAGACACACAGAGCTAGTGCTCAAACTGTTAGCACAAATTCTAACGCAGAACATAGGGCTAAGTCACTGCTAACCTTTCCATCTCCAAACTGGATACTCTCTATGCACCTAAGGCAAAGAATCAACACTTTTGAATATAAGTGTCTCCTTAAGAAAAGGAGAGAATTCATTTAAGTTTAAATTAGACAAAAGATAAATGAAAATACTTCAGAAACAGCTACTAGGATAACCACAAAGTCTGTGACAATAGCAATGCATGGGGTGAAACATTTTAGCTGCAAGCTATTGAACACCCGTGTTTCAAGATACAACTTTATTTTTTATTTTTTTGCATTCTCAATTTTTTATTAGATATTCTCTTTATTTGTATTTCAAATGTTATACCCTTTCCTTGTTTCCCATCTGAAAACTCTCTATTCCCTCCCCCCTCCCCTTGCTCACCAACCCACCCACTCCCCCTTCCTGGCCCTGGCATTCTCTTACACTGGGGCATAGAGCCTTCACAGGACCATAGGCCTCACCTCACATTTATAACCGACAAGGCCATCCTCTGCTACATATGCAGCTGGAGCCATGAGTCCCACCATGTGTACTCTGTGGTTGGTGGTTTCGTCCCTAGGAGCTCTGGAGGTACTAGTTAGTTCATATTTTTGTTCCTCCTTTGGGGTTGCAAACCCCTTCAGCTTCTTGGGTCCTTTTTCTAGCTCCTCTATTGGGGACCCTACGCTTAGTCCAATGGTTGGCTGCGACTTTTAGAAACATGTTTTATTTGTTTTGCTTATACCATCAGAACTGAAACTACTGTCTGTCATTTCCCTAAAACAGGGAAATGAATCTAAAACACACACTGGTGCTTTTTGAAAGATAGCAATTTAAAAGGGTGGTAGCAGATGGCATTTGATGTCCTTTAAGAACTTTCAGACTGCAAGAGAAAAACATGTGACCAAAAGTGTTTAGATATTTTCATCAGTACCTATTACCAATTGGAGTAGCAATACAGCAAGGATTAGTGATGACAATGCAATTATCAGGAGGAATGACAAACAGGACCAATCTTCATGTAAGTCATTGTTCAGAGAAACTGTCAAGTGTTCAAAAGGTATCTAAGTAGTTCACATTGGGCACAGAAGCAGCCCATCCAGATCATACCCCATATTTGATGCATATTTTCCAGAAGAGCCAATGAGAACCTGACTTGCATTTTGGCTTTGTCTTAAACAGTACCCACTACTAAAGAGCAATTGGAGCATTTTTTTTTTTTTTTTTTTTTTTTTTTGAGACAGGGTTTCTCTGTGTAGCCCTGGCTGTCCTGGAACTCACTCTGTAGACTAGGCTGGCCTCAAACTCAGAAATCTGCCTGCCTCTGCCTCCTAAAGGCTGGGATTAAAGGCATGTGCCACCACGCCCGGCTACACGTGTTCTTAATCATAGTTGTTTGACCCGAAGACTAGAGAGCATGCTATGTCAAGGCTGGTAGCCAGTCTCACTTGTGTGATTAAGGACCCAGGTGTAATTTGGAATGCTTTTAATTTGTCGGTGCTCCAATTTAAAGGGAAAAGCTGTGAAATGCAATTGTTTTGCTAAACCACTCCTTCCATCTTCCTTTCAAGGAAAATGCTTTAACTCTGTCAGTTACCACTGAATAATTCTAGGGCTGATTTTATCCAACGTCAAAAACTCAATCTCACATTTTTTTTTTCCAAGCCACTTCAACTAACTATGGAGATATTATAACCCCACAAGTATATAATGTTTAGCTTCTAAGCAAGAGTGAGGAAGCTGAGTATCATGTGCAAGACTCAAGATGACGCTTAAGATAGAACATGTACAATAAGAATAGTTTCCTTCCAATGTAATATAAAGGTGACAGTTGCAGTCCTGTCTTTATGGGATGAAAATAAGTTTACAATAAGTTTCCTGAAAGGGAGAACAAATAAATAATAACTCTTGTGGTAACATATTATGGTACACTAGCCAGTGTGTTTTTGGTGATTAAACATAATCCTGCATATCACATTAATTCACTTGCTGAGTGTTCATTTGGGGTCCCTCTGATGAGTCTTGGGGGCCCTCTATGACCTCATGGGGCTCCCTGTGGTCTACTCGGCCCAGAGTCTTGCTTGAAATTCTGCTGGTAGCCAGAGGAGTCCCAGGGAGCACTGAATTGAGACAGCGTATAATCACCAGAATGTTTGAGAATGAAGGGCAGTAACCATCCTATCTTCCTCTAAATCCATCGGCAGGGACCCTGTATCCACTCATCAAGCCTCTGGCCCCTTGAGACCCTCCTCGACATACCCCATGACTGTTGTAATAAGGCTGACTGCTACCTGGAAAGCCAGTGTTCTACTGCGGGGTGGGTGGAGAGCTGCTGGTGGCTACCAGGCACTAGGTGATGAGACCGGTCCTGGGATCCATGGTACGTGCCACCCACTCTTTGCAGCTGGTCTTGTTGAAGCTCTGTTTGTTCCACTTGGTGAGGCTGACTGAAAAAAACTGTGGTTATAACTGGCTTGGTACTGACTCTGTTGTTTTAAAGTTTCTGGTTCATTAACAGGAGGAACGGGGAGCATTCATATTGAGCACTGTTTGCATGGATTGGAATGGAGCTGCATTTACATTAATTCCATTGCTATGCAAAGGTTTACTTGTCCCAGCCTGGAACACTTGAGGCTGAGAAGCATCAGGAAGGGATGGTGATGCTGTAGTGGTCTGTATTTAAAGATATTGTTGCCTGAATCTGATCAATTGGCTCCTTTTGTGGCCACGGCTCTGTAGCATAAGATGGCTGGTGCAAGGGTTGAGATGCTATATACCCCTCGCTTGTGGATGAAACCAAAAGAATCTGTGTGGCTTCTGGGTGTGCAGGTACTTGATCAGATTGGGCAAGTCTAGATTCAGAATGAACCTGAGGGCAAACCAGCTGAGGCATACCTATGTTTTGTGTAGGGTTCATAGGTTGTGCTGATACAATGGCAGGATCAAGCATCTGATTTTCAAAATCCAACGTCGAATCCTGTATGAAATTTTAGGGCCCTTGCATTTGTGCCATAAGATCTTCTACACGCTGTCTTCTCACAAGTGGATCTGACAGAGGTACTGGAGACAGCGTGGGGCTCTGGTACTGAAGGAGATGCATCTGGACTGTGCAGGTGCTGGTTGCAGGATGCTGAGAAGTCAGCACAGCTGACCCCGGCCGCTGGCCCACTCCTGGAGGAACCAGATAGAGGCAGTCCAGTTGATTTGCTGCTGCTTCCACTATGGCTGCTGGCCTAAGGCATCTTTAGACTGAGGAGAGAGGAGAAAAAAGCAGGAGGGAAGGGCAAGAGCAGCAAGTCAGGAGATGGATGGGGAGAGACCCCTATGGAATCCTTAAAAACAACTGACTAATATACCTGAGGACATTTTAGTTTTGAGCTAATCTATAGCCACTGAAATTGTTATTCTTTAAATACCTCATTTAAAATATTTGTATGTATGCATTTTTAGAATGGTTTTTGAGTTAGCTTACAGCATTAATTAGCATTAATATAGAAAAATACTGCATTTATCAATCAATTAATCTATTGTCTATCACCTATCTGAATCTTGTCTTTTTATTTTATTTTATTTTTTATTTTTTAAACTCCATATTTTATCCCACCTCCATCCACCCTCCGACTGTTCCACATCCCATATCTCCTCCCCAACCCTCTGTCCCTATGTGGATATCCCAACCTCTCCACCCCACCTGACCTCTAAATTACCTGGGGCCTTCTGTCTCTTAAGAGTTAGGTGCATCATCTCTGAATGAACACAGACCCGGAAGTCCTCTACTATATGTGTGTTGGGGGCCTCGTATCAGCTGGTGTATGCTGCCTGTTTGGTGGCCCATTGTTTGAGAGATTGCGGGGGTACAGATTAATTGAGACTGCTGGTCCTCCTACAGGGTCGCCCTTCTCCTCAGCTTCTTTCAGTCTTCCCTAGTTCAACAACCAGGGTCAGCTGCTTCTGTCCATTGGTTGGGTGCAAATATCTGCATTTGACTCTTTCAGCTGCTTATTGGGTCTTTCAGAGGGCAGTCATGATAGGTCCCATTTTATGAATACTCCGTAGCCTCAGTAATAGTGTCAGGCCTTGGGACCTCTGCTTGAGCTGGATTCCACTTTGGGCCTGTCACTGAATCTTCTTTTCTTCAGGCTCCTCTCCATTTTATGGGCCAGAGATGTGACTGTGAGATGGCAACCCCATTCCTGTCTTTCTGCTGGAGGTGTGCTCTATAATTCTCTCTCTATGGTCCCCCATTTCATGGGGGGACCTCCCATGATACCTCCCCTTGAGTCCCGATAGTCTCTCACCATCCAGGCCTCTGGTGCCTTCTGGAGGGTCCCTCAATCTCCTATTTCCTAAGTTGCCTGTTTCCATTTTTTCTGCTGGCCCTGAGGGCTTCACTGCTTTCCCCTCACCCAATACCTGGTCAGGTTCCCCTCTTTCCCCCCAAGCCCCCCTCCCACTTTTCCTTCCAGGTCCATCCCTCCCTCCCCAGTTGTGATTTGTTTTTTTCTCTCCCAGGTGGGACTGAGGTGTTCTCACTTAGGCACTTCAGCTTGTAGAGCTTTTTTTGAGATCTTTGGACTATATCTTGGGTATTCTGTACTTTTTTTGGCTAATATCCACTGATTAGTACCTACCATACATATCAGTTTGGGTCTGAATTACCTCACGCAGGGTGATATTTTCTAGTTCCATCCATTTGCCTACAAAACTCAGGATGTCCTTGTTCTTAATAGCTGAGTAGTATTGTGTAAATGAAACACACTTTGTGTATCCATTCTTCTGTTGTGGGACATCTAGGTTGTTTCCAGTTTCTGGCTACCACAAATAAGGCCACTATGAACATAGTGGAACACATGCCCCCGTGACATGGTGGGGCATCTTTTGAGTATATTCCCAAGAGTGGTATAGCTTCGTCTTCAGGTAGATCTATTTCCAATTTTCTGAGGTAGATTTCCAGAGTCATTGTAGCAGGTTACAATCCCACCAGCACTGAAGGAGTGTTCCTCTTTCTCCACATCCTCTCCAACATGTGTTGTCACCTTAGGGTTTGATCTCAGCCATTCTGATTGCTGTAAGGTGGAATCTCAGGGTCATTTTGATTTGTATTTCTCTGATCACTAAGGACTTTGAACATTTCTTTAAGTGCTTCTCAGCCATTCGAAATTCCTCAGTTGTGAATTCTCGGTTTAGTTCTATACCCAATTTTTGATTGGGTTGTTTGTTTTTTTGATTAACTTCTTGAGTTCTTTATATATTTTGGATATTAGCACTCTATCAGATGTGGGATTAGTGGAGATATTTTCCCAATCTGTAGGTTGCTGATTTGTCTTATTGACTATGTGCTTTGCCTTACAGAAGCTTTCCAGTTTCATGAGGTCCCATTTATCAATTCTTGATCTTAGAGCATGAGCCAATGGAATTCTGTTTAGGAAATTTCCCACTGTGCCAATGAGTTCAAGGTTCTTTCCCACTTTCTCTTCTATTAGATTCAGAGTATCTGGTTTTATGTTGAGGTCCTTGATCCACTTGGACCTGAACTTTGTGCAAGGTGACAAATATGGGTCTATTTTCAATTCTTCTACATATAGACAGTCAGTTAGACCAGCATCATTTATTGAAGATGTTTTCTTTTTTCCATTGTATATTTTTGGCATCTTTGTCAAAGATCAAGTGATCTTTGTCAAAGATCAAGTGTGTGGTTTTATTTCTGGTTCTTTCATTCTTTTCCATTGATCAATGTGTCTGTCTCTGTACCAATATCATGCAGTTTTTTATTACTATTGCTCTACAGTAAAGCTTGAGGTCAGGGATGGTGATTCCCCTAACTGGTCTTTTATTGTTAAGAATTGTTTTTGCTATTCTCAGTTTTTTGCCCTTCCAGAAAAATTTGAGAATTGCTCTTTCCATGTCCTTTAAGAATTGTGTTGGGATTTTGATGGGGAATGCATTGAATACATAGATTGCTTTTGGTAGGATGGCCATTTTTACTGTGTTAATTCTGCCAATCCATGAGCATGAGCTTGGGAGGTTTTTCCATCTTTTGAGATCTTGTGTTTCTTTCTTCAGAGACTTGAAGTTATTGTCATGCATGTCTTTTATTTGTTTGGTTAGAGTTATCTCTATATTTTATATTATTTGTTGCTAATATGAAGGGAATAGTTTCCCTATTTTATTTCTCAGCCTGTTTATCCTTTGTATAAAGGAAGGCCACTGATTTATTTAAGTCAATTTTATATCTGTCCACTTTGCTGTAGTTGTTTATCAGCTAGAGAAATTCTCTGGTAGAGTTTTAGGGCTCGGTTATGTATACTATCATATCATCTGCAAATAGTGATACCTTTATTTCTTCTTTACCAATTTTTATCAACTTGACCTCTTTTTGTAGTCTTATTGTTCTAGCTAACACTTGGAGTACTGTATTGAATAGATATGGGGAGAGTGGGCATCCTTGTCTCTAATTTTAGTGGGATTGCTTCAAGTATGTCTCCACTTAATTTGATATTGGCTGTTGGTTTGCAGTTAATTGCTTTTATTATGCTTAGGTATGGGCATTTGAATTCCTGATTCTCTCTTTTAACATGAAGGGTGTTATATTTTGTCAAATGATTTTGCATCTAAGGAGATGAACATGTAATTTTTTTCCTTTGAGTTTGTTTATATAGTGGATTACATTAATGGATTTTTTGTATATCGAATCAACCTTGCATACCTGAGGTGAAGCCTCCTTAATCATGGTGAATGATGACTTTGATGTGTTCTTGGATTCTGTTTGCAATAATTTTATTGAGTACTTTTGCATTGATATTCATAAGCAAGATTGGTCTGAAGTTCTCTTTGTGGTTGGGTCCTTGTGTGGTTTATGTATCAGAGTAATTGTGGCTTCGTAGAATGAGTTAGATAGTAATTCTTCTCTATTCTGACTATTCTTAAATTTGGTCTTTTCATTGTGTCCCGAATTTCCTTAATGCTTAAGGTTAGGAGATTTTTATGCTTTGAATTTTCTTTGACAATTGTTTCAACTGCTTCTACCATATCTTCTACACCTGAGACTCTCTCTTCTATTGCTTGTATTCTGTTGGTAATACTTAACATCTGTAATTCCTGACCTCTTTCCTCAGTTTTCCATTTCCAGGTTTGCCTCCATTTGTGTTTTCTTGTTTCTACTTCCACTTTTAGGTCTTGGATCACTTTATTCAATTCCTTCACCTGTTTACCTGTGTTTTCTGCTATTTTTTTCAGTGAGTTATTGATATTCTCTTTAAAGGACTCTGTGGGCTCCCTCCCCCTCAACCTGGAGAGCAAAACTGAAACTACTCTCAGCCCCAGGACTGCTGATGCCATCTGCAGAGAGAATGCCTGACTACCTTAGATCAAAGACTTGCCTTCCCTTCCTCCAGTCTCATGTTTATGTTAAATTGTTTGGTTTCAGTTTGCCCTTAGTTTTAATTATGCCTCTGGTTATATAAACTCAGTTTTCCCCTAGTAAAGACACACCTTGATACAGCTTACTTGGTGTCCATGTCTTTGTCTCTCTCTCTCACCCGCTTGTATTCACAGGTACTCAATAATCTCCAGTCCGAGAGCACCTACGGAGTGAGGGTCCGCTGGACGGTCCCCTACAGGACTCTATTATCTTCATGAGATAGGATTTTAGGACAGATTCCTGATTTTCTGGTGTTTTGGTGTATTCAGGACTTGCTGTGGTGGAAGAACTGGGCTCTGATCATGTCCATGTATTTTGGCTTCTGTTGCTTATGGTCTTGTGCTTACCTTTGGTCATATGGATATCCCTGGTGTTTGTTGGTCTGGGTAAATGTCTGGAGTCTGCCTCTTTTGTCTTTGGGTTGCTTCAGGTCTCCAGGTAGGCCTGTAGCCCTGGCTGTATCAGACCACCTGTGGGGCTTTACAATGGGGGTTGGGGGGAGGCACTTTTTACAGGGCCAGAGAAGCTGCTGATCTGTTGCCCTGGCTGCAGGAGATCTCCTGGGAGGCCTTTAGACTGTTAAGTCTTTAGTGGAGCAGTCAAGCTGTTGTCCAACTGCCTCGCTGCAGCTGATCCTCAACTCCTCTGAGTGCAGCAGGTCCTCAACTGCTCACTTGCTCTGAGAGCAGTGGGTCCAACTGCTCTGAGTGCAGTGTGTTCTCTAGGATGGATCAGGATATGGTGTCTTCATGGGAGCAGAACATCTAGGAGTCTGCCCCAGCAGAAAGGACTAGACAGAGAAGTGGAAGGGATGAAAGAGGAGTGGTATTCAGGAGGGTGGGTGGTCTTCATGGGTGATGGATCCTGAATCCACCAGGTTTCCATCAGCAGCTCTGGGACTGGAGGCAGGGGTGGTTTCTTACCAACTGCCCTCAGTGAAGTGTGTCCCCTAGGATGGATCAGGATATGGTGTCTTCATGGGAGCAGAACAACTAGGAGTCTGCTCCAGCAGAAAGGACTGGACAGAAGGGGTGGAAGGGATGGAAGAGGAGTGGTATTCAGGAGGGTGGGGGGTTTTGGTGGGTGATGGGTCCTGAGTCTACCAGGTTTCCATAAGCAGCTCTGGGACTGGAGGCATGGGTGGTTTCTTACCAACTGCTCTGAGTGAAGTGTGTCCTCTAGGATGAATCAGGATATGGAGTCTTCACAGGAGCAAACCAACCAGGATTCTGTTCTAGCAGAAAGGACTGGGTAGAAGGAGTAGAAGCAAATCCTATTTTTCTTCAGTCTATCCTTATCCAATTATTATCTATCTGTATAACTATTTATCTACCTAGTCTGTCATCTACCATCTGCCACTAGAGCTATCTTCTACCATTTATCTTCATCACCATCATTACTATGATTCTTTTTTCCTCTTCTAAAGAAACAGTGATACAATATCTATATTTTAGCTACTTCTAGTTAAATGAATTCACTCCCAAGACTCTAAAAGAGTTTACTTTCAGTCTCAGTATTGTACTTAAAAGGGAGGCTTTTTTATTTTATATTATGCTATCATCACTATTATTGTTTATTATTATTTATTATCATCACCATCATCATAATCATTATTATTATTGTTGACAGGGTTTCTCTGTGGTGCACCTTGGATGTCCTGGAACTCACTCTATAGACCAGGCTGGCCTCAAACACAAATATGCACCTGCCTTTGCCTCCTGAGTACTGGGATAAAAGGCATATACCACCACTCCTGGCTCAGGGTGGGCATTTTAAAACAAAGGGACTGCCGTGTACAACTATCTTACTAGAGGTTTGTCAAAAAGGATATTAAATTGTAGCCATGTATGTATATGGCCCTAATCTGTTGGTTATATCATAAGAATAATTTGAATTAGATTCTTTTCTATTGCATATATCATAAAATTGAAAATTAGCATTTCTGAAAACATATCTGTATTTATCTCTGTTGATAAATGTATTACTATAAGAGAGTAGTTTATAAAGAGAAAGAGTAGTTTAATAATAATTTCCTCCTGAATCTTCACTAATAAGAATGAACGGGCTGGAGAGCTAACTCAGAAATTGAGAGACTTGTTTTGAAGAGATCTGTTCCTAGCACCTGCACTGAGACTCACAACTATCTTTAAACCCAGTTTCAGGAGATCTTACGCCCTCTTCTGCTTTCTCAGGCCCCAAGCACACATATTGTACACAGACATACATTCAGGCAAGACACTTATACACACCAAATAAGATTTAAATACTTAAAAAGGGAATGAGTTAGAATTCCCACTAATATGTACAATTCTATAGGCAAAAGATAAAAAATAACTTCAAACCGTGTTTTTATAAGAAAAATATGTAAAAAGTGTAAAGTATTTTATTTTATTATATAAAGAATTTTGTTAAATTAAAACTTTTTAAAAAACATTTTTAAAATGTTAATATATCTACAAAAATTTCAAAGGTCAAAGCTTGCCACACTGATATGAAATGAAAAACTGCTTTTTTTTAAGTTGAAAGCAACAAGGCATTCTGAAAAACATTGTGACTTAGTCATCTTTGTGCAAGACTGGCTTAAAGGACAAATATTTCATATTTTATTAGATAATTACTTCTGTTTTCTGCTGATTTGTTAGGATTTTGAGTACTAGAGAAAAAAAACTTTTACTAAACAGAATTGAGCTGTTGAGCTCACAGAACTAACTAAAAGAGTTCTATGTCCTTTCTTTTGGGGTGGCTGCCTGCTAAACTATACCCATGGACATGGCAATCATTAAAGAAGTATTTAGAAACTTCTCTCTTCCATCCTATCTCACCCTCTCTTCAAGGAAGAGTAACTGAGGGTTATTTACTGTCAGAAGGTTCCTGAATGTCTCCAGGCACTGTCCTAAACCTGCAGCCATCTTGGACTCTAGGAGCAGGAAACTTCCTGGAGATCGCCATGAGGAGATCACTGCCCACAGCAGGAATGGTAATCTCGTGGGAACCAGACTGAAGCAAGAAGGACTTCTTCAGATCACCTCACAGGACCTGAGCTGAGGGCTATCAGGTTACACTATAACCAATGTAATTTAAGACAGTCTTAGGGCTCACTTAAACGTTTTTTCCCAGTGTGGATAGCTGATTACATCTTCTTTTCTGTCTTTCAGCACTGGCTCTGTAATTGGTGTCTGGGAATAGGTGGCCAAGCTTAGTGTGTTGGGTTTCCTGGAGCAGCTTTTGCTCTGAAGCTATGTAACACTATTCAACTCTTAACAATGAAGCCAAAGAATTAAAATGAACATTAGGGATACTCTTCTGCTTTATTTTTCTTAGCCATATTTCTTTTTTAAAATCATATACTTTTTTGAGAATTTCTTACCTGAACTCTATATTTATATTATTTCCAACCCTCCCTTTTCTCTCTCTAATTCTCCTGTATCATATCCCTTCACAGATTCGTATCTTTTACTTAACATTGTTACACACACAAACACACACACACACATTCTTATGTAATTATATCTATATCTATCCAGCTGAGTCTATTTAGTATTGCACACACATATTTTTGTTTTATGTTGGCTGTGACAGGGCAAGACAATACAGAGGTTTCTCTATCTTATATTCTGGCTGAGACAATTTCAGATTTACCTAGAACTTAATCTCCTTGATGGAGAATCTTATGGAAAACCACCCAGCTCTATTCTAGGACCTGGGACCAAGATGCACCAGCTAACTTAACTTTTTAAAAACTGCTTGCTTGTGAAGAACACCTACACTTAGAGTTAACAGTTTGCCTTCACTTCTACTGCAAATGCTGTGCAAGCCCTTTGGTCTTGGTTCAGGGCTATAGTTAAGTTCCCAAATACCCATTAATTAATTAATTAATTAATTAATTAATTTCTGGAGTAAAGACTTTCAGTTGTCTATAAACTGTGTCTGTGTGGTCATGTCTAGTAGTCTCCTCATAATGGCTACTTGGGATTAGATAAGCTATCTGGAGTTCATCCCTGGACAAGACACATACTTCTTCTTTCACCAGCCATTGGTTGCCTGTAGTTTTTCATCTAGGCATAGGTGAAGATTTCCATCACCCACATATTTCTATTTCACTGTAATTTGCATAGTCACTGTTAGGCTACAACAGTATAATGCAAACCATAAGCACCTGCATCCATGTATACAACAAACACTGTGGTAAATGCTTTCCACCTTTTCATACATTGACTTCTTTTATAGCTCTGTAAGATAATAATAATCATCCTATTTGACAAAGAAGAATCCTTTTAAGTGGCCTCTTGAGATACACGCTATGTAGCTATGGTCACAGAATTCAGACCAGGTTAATGTTCCAGGCCTCGATGCTCTATACTTTCTTTTCTTTCCTTCTTGTTCCCACAGTAGTAGGTGAATAATGATCAGTGGTACCTCATGGGGCAAAGGGAAGACTAAGAATAAATCATAGGTATGAAGAGTCCTTTACAGAACCTCAGAAATATCGATTGTCCACATATGTGAACTGACTTCATGACAAAACACTTCTGGGAGAAGTTTATCCACAGTTTTTCTAGTGTTTTTATTCAATATAAAATGTTAACATCATTCCATATAAAGTTGGGGAAGGAAGGTTGAGGACAGAGACACCAACATATGATTGTCAAACTCTAGAATATGCCCTCTAGCATATTGGCTGTTTACATGCTGATATTTAAAGAAGGTTTGCCAGTGCCAGGTAAAGCTGAGAAAAGTGTAAGGAAAAAAGGTAGAGATGCTTCTTCATGAACCAAGTGCCAGAGGACTACTTTAGAAAGGTAGCAGGTAGGTATCTACTATGAATCAAGTTACATGTCTCTGTTAGCAGATGTATACCCTTAAGACTGAAGACCACATGCAGAACAAAGCTGCTTCCTTCAGCCCTTCTAGGTTCTTTGTGGGAGTTATAAATCAAAGTGATATAAGACATATTAATTATTTATGTACAGGAATTCAATAAGAAAACAAACAAATAACTAAAATCTGTGAGATTCAAGCAAAAAGCCAGATGACTGGGGTTTCTAAATTATTATTTAATTATGTAGTTTTATAGAGTATATTGTAATGATCTTGAATTATAGAAATGAGTAGAGATTGGGGCCTTAGAAGTGGTAGAGGCAAGTTAGGGGAATGTGAAAGGAAGAAATGAAGGTGAAAGAAGGTTGCCTTGTTAAACAGACCAAAATCACCCAGGTCCTAAGAATAATCTGAAAGCATCTCTCTACCTAGTACAGACACCTTCACTAAGGAAAAGCTCCTTGATCAAGGTAAATTTTATTCACAAAATGACAACCTTCCCTCACTCCAGCTTTATCTGGCACTGGCAAACCTTCTTTAGTTTTTTAAAACTTTGGAGAATGTGGGCTGGTCAGGTGGCTCAGCAGGTAAATGCACCACCTATGGTCAAGCCTGAGGACCTGTGTCCTGCTGTAGGATATTAGTGATAGAATGAGAGAATGAGCAATGACCCCCATATATGAACAGTGCTCCCACATATGAGCACCCACACACTTCCCAACTACTTACAAACAAGTTTTAAAAGGTAATAAATTAAAAGAAAAACTGTAGAATTTATGATAATGATTTCTTTGCACAGGGTGCATCTATCCATAATACGATATGATTCATCAGATTAATGAGATCCCTGTGATAGCGGAACTGTTTCTAGCTCTCTATTTTCTGGAACCTCTCTTAATATTTTTAACATTTTTCATGATAGCAACAATTATAGAGGACTCAAACTTCAGTCACTGCTTCCTCTAAAATACATAAAAAGACATCAAGCTGATGACACCTCTGACTTATGTATAAACCATGAATGCAAATAAAAGCACAATTAAAATTCTAAGTGATGCCATTAGAAGATATTCAAAACAAAGAATTTTGTTCAGTCTCAGTATCTAGATGAAAAAAAATGCCTTTCTTGACAACCAAGCAGATCTTTGTCTTGTCTTTTCTCTCACAGCTTACCTAATGCTATACAAATAGTAATTCTTAAACAAATACTCCATTGCAAACATCATTAGCTTTGCAATGCAACCAGTGTGTATTGTGTACTATGGGGGGAAAGAATCCTCCATTCATTTACTCATTGTTAATCAGTGCTTACTGATGAGTTATACTTTGAGTATCCTGCTAAGTGTGGGCTACTGAGATGACAGTTTAATACAGTTCTGAGGAGCCCCTCTCTAGGGGCTGTAGACTGTTTACATGATGAACACTTGTCAGAGCTGTAATAGGCAATTCTTAATCAAGCTGCACAGGAATTTTAATCCAGCAACATGGCTGCTGTGGCTGGAATACAGATACAACTTTAACTCCTCTGGTTGGAATACAAACATGACCTTAGTATAAACCTTTAATCCCAAACAATGATGTCCAAGTGGAGTGCAGTTTATTTGAGTTCAGGCAATGCAGTGCAGTTCAGTTGAGTTCAGTTCAGTGAAGTTTGAAGCAGTTCAGTTCATGGAGTTCCAAGGATGTCTTTCCAAACATCAATTTAATCAGAAGCCAAGAGAAGCCTGTTTGAATTAGTCAGCTTAAAGAGGAGCTTAAACCAGAGTAGCTGAGTTGAACTAGTTAGCCAAAGTTCAGAAAAACTAGAAAGGGTGAGCTTGTTCATCATTAAGCCTCCAAGATGACAATTACTTCTGGTGAATAAAAGTTACATTTATACCAAGCACTGATGAATGTCTGTTACTGTTTGAAGCTTAAATGTCTCCGAAAGGTCCACATGATGAAAGCTTGATCAACACTGTATGGTGATACTGGGAGCTAACAGAACCATTGAAAGGTGGAGGCTTTCAATATACTCAATATATTCAATATATATATATATATATTTAATATATATATATATATTAAACAATGGAGGTTAACTGAATGGAAGTCTTGTGCCATCCAGAGAGATATTTGAACCTGACCACATAAGATGAGCTTCCCTGCTCTGGCACATGTTTCCTGCCATGATGAATAACATCAATTAACATTTCTCCTTTTCAAGTACTTTGTCACAGAATCAGAAAGGTTCATGATACACCTCTATAAACACCTTTCTTTCCTGTTGGTATGGATGACTGTATGTACATCCGTTGCTTTTCTTACCCTTATTCTTAACCCATTCAATAACAGTGTTATTAGTTCACCTCCTAAGTAAGCTAGCTACTCCCAAATCCCTGTTTCAGTGTTTGCTTCTAGAGAATCCAGAATATGACATGCCCATAAAAAATATTTATAAATTATTCACCCAAACATAATTCCTAAATAAGATTATGATACACATTGGTAAAATAAAATATGTGTTTGTCCATGCTATAAGCATGCTTTTTCAGGAGGGATTCTAATAAAATTGACTTGGTATTTTTGAGGAAGACCTTAAATAAAAGTGAAGGTTACATAGGACAGGCTGATTTACCATGGCTTTCTCAGAAAGCTAGTCTTTACTTTAGAATAGTACAACTCTCATGCTGGGGAGCCAAATACTTTGCAAGAAATAACAACGCAAAGCTGAAAATATCATTCAAAATATACTTTATTTTGAGCTTCTCAAAGAAATATGTTTTAATTTTCAGGTGAAATTTAAAGTTATACTTCTCTTTTCAACATTATAATAGCTTAAGAAATAGGAACTCAGTGTTTACACTGTGTTCAGCACTATCAGGAACCTCAGACTCTGACATGAAAGAAACTTTTTTTTTCAACTTTTATTGCATTATGATGAGAAAAGTTATATGATTTCAATTTATCTGAATTTGTTAACATTTAAAAACATATTTTAAGTAAATAGAATTAAATCATATTCTTGTTTCCCTTTTGTACCCCAACTCCTCCTAGAGAACCCCTTCAATACCTACAATATCTTTTTTGTCATATTCCTTAAAATTTATAAAATATTATAAATAAAAATAAGTATTATAAAAGTTGTTTGATATAAAATAACAATCAATTTAACTGTCTTATATAGATGCTCATCTACAGCAATACTGAAAATACATTTTTCTCAATATAAATTTTAAATAACTCCAAATA
>NW_022196906.1:1626508-1642331 GCF_008632895.1 Mastomys coucha | reverse complement strand
TTTTTTTTTTGATTTTTCGAGACAAGGTAACTCTGTATAGCCCTGGCTGTCCTGGAACTCACTTGTTGTTCTCTTTCCTACAAGCCACCTCCCAAGTTAATTGTCTATGTATTCCTTGGGTATATAAATACTTTTGAAATATACCAGCTGTTCTGAAAACCATAGTATACTGTAAAAACATGAAATAAACAATACTACAAATAGAGAGGCTGAGATAGGAGAAGCAAGATTTCAAGACCCTTATGTTGTACACAGCAAGACACTGTCACAAACAAGCTGAAAGGATATATAGATTGTACAATATTGGACCTATTTCTCCAATTACCAAATTAGAGAGACAATTGGATGACAACAAATTTCTAATTCCTCATATTTTTGGATTTCAATCGATTTGGATATGTTGGTAATGTTAATTTTCATATTAAGATATTAAGAAAAGGTAATTGTTACTTCCTGCTGTTTTTGTTGTAAGAGGTGGAATTAGATTTGTGTGGATTTGTTGACAGATTACTTTCTTGCTTCTTCTAGGGTGTAGTTTTGCTCCTTATGTTGATGTTTTCCATCTATTGTCCTTTATAGGGCTAGATTTGTGGAAAGATATTATGTAAATTTTGTTTTGTCATGGAATATCTTGTTTTCTCCATTGATGGTAATTGAGAGTTTTGCTGGGTATAGTAGCCTGGCCTGGCATTTGTGTTCTTGTAGGGTTTGTATGACATCTGCCCAGAATCTTGTAGCTTTCATAGTCTCTGGTGAGAAGTCTGGTGTAATTCTGATAGGCCTGCCTTTATATGTTACTTGCCTTTTTTCCCTTACTGCTTTTAAAATTCTTTCTTTGTTTAGTGTATTTGGTGTTTTGATTATTATGTGACGGGAGGAATTTCTTTTCTGGTCCAGTCTATTTGGAGTTCTGTAGACTTCTTGTATGTTCATGGGCATCTCTTTCTTTAGGTTAGGGAAGTTTTCATCTATAATTTTGTTGAAGATATTTACTGGTCCATTACATTGGGAGTCTTCACTCTCTTCTATACCTATTATCCTTAGGTTTGGTCTTCTCATTGCATCCTGGATTTCCTAGATGTTTTGGATTAGTAGCTTTTTGCTTTTTACATTTTCTTTGACTGTTGTGTCAATGTTTTCTATGGTGTCTTCTGCCCTTGAGATTCTCTCTTTTATCTCTTGTATTCTATTGGTGATGCTTGCATCTATGACTTCTGATTTCTTTCCTAGGTTTTGTATCTCCAGGGTTGTCTCTCTTTCTGATTTCTTTATTGCTTCTATTTCCATTTCTAGATTCTGGATGGATTTGCTCATTCCTTCACCTGTTTGATTGTGTTTTCCGGTAGTTCTTTAAGGGATTTTTGTGTTTCCTCTTTAAGAGCTTCTAGCTCTTTACCTGTTCACCTGTATTTCTTTGAGAGTTCTATTTATGTCTTTCTTAAGGTCCTGTATTATCATCATGATAAGTGATTTTAGATCTGAATCTTGCATTTTCGGTGTGATGGGTGTGTCCAGGATTTGCTATGATGGGAGAATTGGGTTCTGATGATGCCAAGTAACCTTGGTTTGTGTTGTTTATTTTCTTACACTTGCCTTTCTAGTGCTACCTGGCCTTGCTAAATCTGACTGGAGTCAGTCCTTACTGTGATCCTGGTTGTATCGGAACTCCTCAGAGTCAGGCTGTCTCTATGATCCTGTGATTCTGGGATCCTGTGACCCCGGGCTTGTTAGAGCATCTGGGAGTGCAGCAGCTTCCTCTAGGTATTGTGGGACTGGCTGCAGAGCTTGTGCCCAAGGTCTGCTCAGGACATCAGCCCAGAGATAACAGAAGGACGAGTTTTCTTTTCTTTTCTTTTTTTTTTTATTAGATATTTTCTTTACATGTCATATGATTACTCCTTTCCCAGTTTCCCCTCCAAAAACCAACTAACCAACCAACCAAACAAAAACAGCAAGAACAAACCCCTATTGCATCTCCCCTCCCCCTGCTTGCCACCCCACTCTCTCCCACCTATTGGCCCTGACATTCCCCTACACTGGGGCACAGAACCTTCACAGGGCCAAGGGCCTCTCCTCCCATTGATGATTGACTTTGCAATCCTCTACTATACACATGCTGCCAAAACAATCAGTCCCACTATGTATAGTCCTTGGTTGGTGGTTGAGTCCCTGGGAGCTCTGAGGGTACTAGTTAGTTCATATTGTTGTTCATCCTAAGGGGTTTCAAACCCTTCAGTTCCTTTGGTCCTTTCCCTAACTCCTTCATTGGGGACTCTGTACTCAGTCCAATGGATGGCTGTGAGCCTCTACAACTGTGTTAGTCAGGTACTGTCAGAGCCTCTTAGGAGGTAGCTACATTAGGCTGGCTTGTCCTTCCTTCAGTCTCTGATCCATAGTTAGGCTCTGCAACTCTTCTGTGGGTGTTTTGTTCCCCCTTTTAAGAAGAATGAAATGTCCACATTTTGGTCTTCTTTCTTCTTGAGTTTCTTGTGGTTTGTCGGTTATTCTTCCTGTATTCCAAACTTCTGGGCTAATAACCACTTATCAGAGCGTGCATACCATGTGTGTTCTTTTGTGATGGGTTACTTCACTCAGGATGATATTCTCCAGATCCATCCATTTCCCTAAGAATTTCATAAATTCATTATTTTTAATAGCTGAATAGCACTCTGTTGTATAGATGTACCACAATTTCTGTATCCATTCCTCTGTTGAGGGGCATTTGGGTTATTTCCAGTTTCTGGCTATTATAAATAAGGCTTCTATGAACATGATGGAACATGTGCCCTTATTACATGTTGGAGCATCTTCTGGGTATATGCCCAGGAGTGGTGTAGCTGGGTCCTCCGGTAGAACTATAAGGACAAGTTTTCTTAATTAAAGCACTTGAATTTGGAAAATCCACCTATATTATGAGCCATACCATCTGCTGGTAGCCTGTCTAAGGACATGGAAGAAGAAATTTTTTGCTCTTTGCCTGTTTGAACTCAATCTTGCTGGCAAGTTTATTCCTTTACTGGCATTATAGTTTACTTATTCAGGCTTCAGGTCTATACAGAAGACCAGCTGAGCAATCCAGTCTTATGTACTGAACAACTATTAGATTCTTGGAATTTCTGTTGGTAGACAGCCATTGTTGGACTAGCTGAACTACAGCCTGTATACCACTCTAAAAAAAGAAATCCCATACATATATTCATTCATTCTAGTAGTTCTGTTTCTCTAGAGAACCCTGACTAATACAGGTGTTTTGCAGTTGTTTACATCCTGTTGGAGTGGATATAGGCATTGTTCATGTGTATTGAGTGCGCCATAGAAAGGATGTGGATATCGGCATTGTTCATGTGTATTGAGTGCGCCATAGAAAGGATGTGGATATAGGCATTGTTCACGTGTATTGAGTGCGCCATAGAAAGGATGTGGATATCGGCATTGTTCATGTGTATTGAGTGCGCCATAGAAAGGATGTACATCACAATGTCAACAGGTATTTGGTCTTTATGCAAACTAAGTATTCAACAGTTAAATTAAATTCTTAATAACTAAATACTTAACAACATGCATTTGGCTGTTATATGAAATGCTTGTTGATTGTTATATGAGAAAAGCAAAATTACATCCCACCAGTAGACAAATGAAATAATTTCTAGTCTTCTAAAATCTTGTGAAATTGCTCTGGAAATCAAGAGTTACTATTTGTTTTGTCCAGACATCATAGTTAATGTATGGATATAATGAAGAATTTTTGCAATGTCAGACTATATAACACATTTACTGAGATATATAAAGGTTTGTGGAAAATCTTAGGACCTTATAGCAAAAATGACCCTGCTTTAATGTATGAGACCTCTCTAAATCATCTCCACTCCAATAATAATGCTAAAAATTTTAAGCTTAGAAAATGAAGCTAAAATACCTTTAAAATTTTTTTGTGATGAAACCACAGGACAGAAACTAAAAGGAAATGGTCATAAATGTAGCCAGAGTGAGCAAACATGGCTATGAACAAATGTAGTCTAACAGCAAATATGTCAAGAACAACACAGAGGGATGAGTTAATGACGTACACCTCAGAAGAACTGGTTGAGAACACCTATCAATTTGGAATTTTATATTCAAATAAATCTTACTCCTAAGACAAAAATCACAATCATTTTGAAGGTGAAAATGGAAGCCGCTTTGCAGGAAAACTATATTAAAATATTATGTAAGGAATATGGCAAGAATCCAGATGGAAGATAATTAAATGAAAGATGGAATGATAAGTTAGAAAGAATTGAATGTGTTGCCACTCCGGAACACATACTTCAAAACACAATAATGGAGTCATATGAGATTAGAAGACAGAATCAAATTACAGAAAGATATTAAAGCATATTTTTGTGATCATTAATGTACATATTGATTAGACTTAGCATTGATTAAATCTAATTAACATATTATACATTATTATTTATATCTTGTAATACTTCTGGATTAATAAAAGCCCTCTATTTGAGGACAAAAGAGAATAGCTTAAAAATTAATTGAGGATGGAAGAGATGATGAATTATGGGGTAAGTGCTTCTGCTGTCAAGATGATTGTCCAAATTCAGTATCTGAAACCCACAGGAAGAAGAGAAATTAATCCCACAAGTGGTCTTCTGAGAACTGTGGCAAGCATGTATCTTTCAGGAAAAACACATAAATATAATAAAAATGAAAAACATCAATAGAAATTAAGGAAAATAGCACAAATAGCATTGGTTGGTGAAACCAGTTCTAAGAATACTATAAATTATAATAAATGAGCTAATAATTTATTAACAATAATGTATTTAATAATTTAATAATAAATATATTTTTAAGAAATAACTCTCTGCTCAAAGTCATTCCTCAGCTTTGACAATTACATCATGTGAACATAAGAGTCAAAATGTCCACAGAAACCTTGCCAAAGCTACAACTTTTCTGTAAATCTAAAATTGGTTCCCGAATTTATTGTAAATAATGATAATTTAAGACAATTATAACATTTAAGACATTTAAGGCATTTATGGCTTTAGTATAGTCTCATTAGGTGAAAATATGAGAATAGAAAATTATATATCAATCAAAAGGATTACAACACATAATATATCGTTGCTGCCATAACAACAGACAGAATTGAAAACTTAAAGTATAAAGTGTTTTAGAACAAAGAGGATCATTTCATATGGGAAAGTAAAATTGAGTACTGTAAAATTAACACTGTAGTGTGATGGTTTGAATAGGTTTGGTCCCCATAGACTCATATGTTTGAATGCTTGGGCCATGAAGAGTGGCATTATTAGGAGGTATGGCCTTGTTGGAGTAGGTGTGGCCTTGTTGGAGGAAGTTTGTTGTTTTCAGGTAGGCTTTGAGGTCTCCTAGTGCTCAAGTACTGAGGTCTGCCCAGTGTGGAATTACTCTCCTCTCAGCTGCCTTTGGATCAAGGTGTAGAACTCTTGGCTCCTCCAGCACCAAGTCTGCCTACACACTGCCATGCTTCCTGCCATAATGATAATGCACTGAACCTCTGAAAATGTAAGCAAACCCCAATTGCATGTTTGCCTTTAAAGAGTTGCTGCAGTCATGGTGTCTCTTCTCAACAATAAAACCCTAACTAAGGTATCTAGGCATAAAAAAGCAAAAACAAACAAACAACTCCCCAATGGTTTTAATATGTTCAAACAAAATAATGACAGACCTCTAAAGAGCAATTTACATCAAAGTGTCAAATTTGATGTCTAACTTTCAGACCTTGCATGTCAAACAGATACCATATAAACATTGAGGATTGTCTCAAAGCAATAACAAAGTCAACCTAACAAGCAGCTCTTTTAAAATGTTTTATTATTTTTAATGTGCATGTATGAGAGTATGTCTGTGTGACTATGTGTATATAAAATAAGTGCAGTGAGTGAAGATCTCAGAAGAGGGAGTTGGACTCCCCTGGAGCCAAAGTTATAGTCAGTTGTGAGAATCTTGGTAAGTGCTCTTAACCATTGGGCTAAATCTCCAATCCCTAACAATATGATCCTTTGTGAGATTACTTTTAGCAATGGGAGAACACACGTTAGTATTTTAAAATTTTGAAATATTTGGGTTTGTCCTAATTACCTGTTTTGGATTTGTAATTTAATTGTCTGATGTCTAAAAAATTGGTTAATCCTTCAAAATTCATTAAGCTTCATTATAGCTTAGTCCAAAGTCAATTTTGCAATTGTCCCCTATAAGCTTACAAAGAACATATAGAATATTTAAACCCAGATTTGAGGGAAATATCTTAACATCACTGACTAAAGGAACCCCACATCTCTTTGATAAAATGTCATAAGAGAAAAAGTATCCTGAAAATATCATATGAGGGTAACAAGACCCTGTCTAGAAAGCTGCTTCCAATAAGCTCTGATGAATTAGATAGGATTGTTTGTTATTGAGAGAGCTATAGGAATATCATTAGTTAGGAAAAGGAGTGCAGATTTAAAAGGAGCCATCAAGGGAACATTTAGCCTACAACTCTGAATAACTCAGTTCTCAGGTTGAGAGCTTTGTCCCTGTTTATGGCTTTAGTGCCCTTGGAGGCAAAGTTCAGAGAGGTGGGGAGTGCCTTATTATTTGATACAGAGCAGGGCTAGACAGCACTAATATCCCTTCTTTGCCTTCTACTGGTGTGAATTCATGAATCAAAATTGTCTCATTTATCCCATGCTAAGGAGAAGAGAAAAAAATGAGTTGACAAATCAGGACTTTGTTTTCTAGTAGCTGATTATAATTGCCTGAATGCATTCGCCTGATTGAAATTGCTCATGATTGAAGATTGGATAGCTGAAGCCTGCTGGTCTCATGGAAATGTAGTCAAATGGTTGATGTACAGGAAAATATACTACCCTAGAAAGCAGGACTCCTTCCTCTCCAGTTAGTCTATAATGAGCTATGAGACTTTTACCATTATGAATCATCTCTTTGCAGAGAGTTGGCTCATCTTAAGATGAAGCCTGCAGTAGTATAATATATCAGACCTCTTTCACCTCATTAACATTTCCATTGATCTACACTAGAGGATGGACAAGACCATACTGAGCCTTATGGACAACCAGATGGCAGCTGTGATGATGATGGTAATGGCAGTCAAAAGTGTTAACATCTACTGTTTCATCTAAGGCCTACATATTCCCTGTGGTGTTTTTCATGCAGCATTCAAAACAGCCCTGTGAAATGTTCAATATTTCTGATCTCATGTTATGGTCAAGGACCTGACCTTGGCCCTGACAGTGTTGCCACCTTGAAAGAGTCTATAGTTACTTGAGAGACAGGCCTCTGAGCATAACTACGGAAAATTATCTTTATAGTATTAATTGAAATGCACTATTTGCTCACTATGGCTGTCACTATTATGTGGTTGGAATCCTGGTTTATACAAATGGAGAAAGAGAGCTAAGCAATGCTACGCATTCTTCATGCTCTGCTTTCCAAACGAGGATAATATGTGACCAGCTAGCCTTTCTTTCCTCATACCATATCTTCCAGGCCTGTTGCCATGTCTTCCATGATGAACTGCATCTATCTAGAAATGTAAGACAATGGAAATATGTTCTCCCTTAAGTTGCTTTCCAGGTAATTTTATCAGCAGTAAAGAAGTTAACTAAAATACTTGGTCAAGGTCCCACAGTTCACAATGCAGAGTCAGGAGTAGTTCAACTGTATCAGCTCATTGCATATATTAGCCACAAAGAGACTACCTTGTCATTTTAGGAGGACCTAGGATGATGACTGAGAAGGACCACGTATAAGAACAAAAGAAAGGGGTGGTGGTTGTCACAAATGATCCCTTATTATTTTAATACATGCCATAGCAAGGCATCCATGGAGCATCTCCAAGGACATTGTTCATAGCCACATCAGGAACAATGCAGATGGTGTGTGGAATAATTATTTACATGCATCCCCTAGGTCAGGGCAATATAAGAGAGATAACATTCATTCTAGCCTCCTGGATTTCCCCCAACCTTTTTTGCTGCAGAGATGAATCCCAACTCAGTATAAATTATTTAAAAGAGAGATTGAAGGTAAGAGATATAAATTACTACTTACAAGGAGAAATATTTGATATGTTTAAGAAAGATGAGAAAATATTCATGCCTGTAGGTCAAGCACATGACCTTTGAGCTACATCTACCAGTGGCAATTCTGTTGAATATTCAAACTTTAAAGTTCATTACCCAAGAAAGGACTTTTCCTAAGAGTATAAAATATGCAGAAACTGAGTTATTTTAGCCCTACTGGTAGAAGAAAATTTCCAATCATTTCTGTTACATAAAAAGTTGGAAAGAATATATACTAAAATTTAGCTCAGTTTAGTTTCTTTCCTCAAAAAAATGTGAATCTCACTCTCAAATTGAGGCCTTGGGAAACTGTAGACATTTGTTCACACTCTTTAGTTGTTTTTATTTGTTGTTGTTGTTGGCAAAAATAATAGAAAACTGCACAGAAAATCTTAATAAAGTGAATTTAAATGGAAGGAGAGGTGACTGGTAGACAAAGCTGGAATGTTGAGGTCATCATACTTTTGTCAGGAAATTTCCTGACTTCTGTATATACAACCAGGAAGTGACCCTTACCTGGCATCTCTGTGATCTTAAAAAAACAAAACAAAACAAAACAAAACCTGTATCCTCAGTCTAGCTGATTGTATTGATGAGAATTAGTTTTATTATGGTTGTGTTGGGTTGCGTCAGAATCCTCTTGGAAACATTTTAGACAGATTAGTGTGAAACATGAAAATAAATATGATTTTAAAAATCAGACTTTCAGAAGGAACATATCAAGGAAAAACAATCAATGTGTCGAAGTTATTCATCACCATCTCATTGATTAATCTACTTATTCATTTATTCACTGACTTAAGTTTATTTATCCACTGGTAGTTCTGGCAGTAGGATATAGAGATCAAAGATGTTAGGCTTAGAATGTGAATATCCTGAACTTAAATCCCAGCCTTGCCTTTCCAAATTTATTTAGTCTCTTGAGTCCAGGTTTTCTCATCATAAATTGAATTGCCAGCAGTATGTATCTTTAGCTTCATCATGAAGATCAATATATTATAGGGCCTCACTAAGTAGAAGCAACTAATAATAATAAAATAATACTTATATATCCCAGAGAAACAACTTTAGTGAACAATACAGATCAAAATTAAACCTGAACATATATTTACATCCATTAAGACTCATTCCTTCCTATTTTAGAGTGATGTGTAATTTAGAAAATTGATATCTAATTAAGTTATAAAATTTTATAATACAGATTTTATATTTGTACCACTAAATTTTATGTTTGCACAGAGGAGAATGTGTCATTCTGTTATCTTCTTCAGAATAAGGCAGGCATACCTTCTCTGCACTGATTTTCGCTATTCCCATAGAGTTAGAATCTTCTTTCATTACTGACCTGGGCATAATAAGCCAAGAGGTCACATGGCAGGCTGTGTCTAGCGTCTTTGGTGTTCTTATCTGAAAAGATGTCCAAAAAAACAGCATTATTCAAAGTTGTAGAAAAAGGATGAGCAGTCAGAGGTAAATCTCATTGCTTCATTCAAGGGCACCCAAGTTGGCTTCTAATAAACAGGACCATTTCTTTGATATTTAGACTTCAAAGCTCTTCTCATATTCTAGACATGAGTCCTTCATTTGATGTCCAAGCAGTGGTGATTTCCTCTCTCTAAGTGGGATTCCACTTCTTTACTCAATTGGTAGTTTCCTTTGCTGCACAAAAAAAGAATATCCCAAATGTTCCAAAGTCGTGGGTCTCTAATTTAAATGCTGTTTTTTATCAGACAGTTGACATTGAAACCTGCTTTGACTAGAAGTGCTTCTTGCACCAACCAAACTAGCTGAGATGATTGAGCTTGTCAGGAATGTTTTGATTTAATTTTCATGTAAAGGTCATGGGCAGTATGACTAGCAGAACCCTCATATAATGGCCAAGATAACAGAGTTAGTGAAGCTAAAGACTTGTCAAATCATACTGCTCAATAGATCTAGTCATCATATTTAATGAGTGCTTATACTTGTAAAAGTCTCCATGAGGCTAATGAAAGAACCTTCTTGTAACCTAACAGCAGGAAGTGAGGTGAACACTTCACAAGTTCTGTCTGAATGATGGACTCTGTGGTGTGAGGGATGGGTGGGGAGATTATTTCTTGCTCTTCCTAGTGTTTTACAATTTCATAGCTTATTGACATTGTCTCTCAAGTGTAGATACCTCTCCTTCTTCTCTAACTCTAGTTCCCTTCTTCTACTCTACTTTTCTCTTCAGTGACTCAGCTTGGAGGTTACAACTGCTAGAGACTCATCCATCAGCTTGATTCCTTAATTGCAGTCTATATTTTCAACAATGCCTTATAAAGTATTGTATAAAATTAAACTGATAGCGTTTCATCTAGTCACAGGGAAAAAAGTCTTTTGGAGGCTGGATTTGGTACATAGGTTTGTGACTTTGAGGAATAGTCCCTATTCTAGTTAAACAAATTTTAGTCCCTATTCTATTGTTAAACTAGCTTTGTTGTCTTGAAGTAACCATTAACTTTGGACAACATAAGATCAGTACAAACAGAGCAGCTGTGAAATTTCAAATTATATAATCTATAAATTACTTAGTTTAAATTTTTGTATAAGAAAAGAGCTCTAAAATGCTATCTATATTTTAAAACCTTGATTAAAGAACGTGGGTAAATTACATAGGCAGTACACTTAAATTAACAAAAGAACAAATCATTCACACATTTCTCTTCACTTATATAGTCTTTATTGCTTAAAATCACATTCACAAAATATCTTGGGAATCTTGACTCACTATCTTAGTGACAATCTCTCTAATGTATGTCTGTGAAGTCATCATAGATGGCCATTACTTACACAGGGGAGGAGACCATCATTATATTTCCAGTTATATATTCTTCATTCTGTGTTTTAAATGAATAAATCTAATTCAGTTGACAAAATATTCTCTTCTTACTTTGGCATCTTTATGGGCAAATAGGAGATGCATACATTTGGCACCACATGTATACAGTTTCAGAAGGAATAATCAGCATCACAGCCCAGAAAAACCTTGCTGGATTCGAACCTGTGTGAGAATTTGTGTGGAAAACGCTTCCACTTGTTTTGCTGGCATCGAAAATGTTGGTTGTTCCTTCCACTTTCTGGAATACTTACTGAAGAGAACAAACTGAGAAGTGATAAGGAATAATTCATGTGATGATTGTATTAGTATTACAACTGAGGAGAAAGATAGAATTAATCTGTCATTTGTGTTTTATAATTTATTTATTTATTCATTCATTTATTTTAGACTTCAGATTTTATTCTCCTCCCTGTCTACCCTCTGACTGTAACACATTCCATACCTTCTTGCCATCCCAGTCTCCACAAAGATGTCTCCACCCACCCCCCCAACCTCCACCCCACCAGACTTCTTAACACCCTGGGGCATCCAGTCTTTTGAGGGTTAGGTGCATCTTCTCTGACTAAACCAAGACTGGAAGTCCTCTCCTGTATATATGTTGGGGGCCTCATATGAGCTGGTGTATGCTGCCTGGTTGGTGGTCAGTATCTGAGAGATCTCAGGGGTCCAGGTTAATTGATATTGCTGGTCCTCCTACAGGGTTGCCCTCCTCTTCAGCTTCTTCCAGTTTTCCCCTAATTCAATCACAAGGTTCAGCTGCTTCTGACCACTGGTTGGGTGCAAATATCGGCATCTGACTCTTTCAGCTGCTTGTTGGGTTTTTCAGAGGGCAGTCATGATAGGTCCTTTTTTGTGAGTACTCCATAGCCTAGATAATAGTGTCAGGCCTTGGGACCTCCCCTTGAGCTGGATCCCACTTTGGGATTAATATGAAACACAGAACAACAATCATTTATCTAAGCAGCGCCTACCACATGGTAAGCAAAGCATAACTCTCAAGGTAGTAATATTCAATCACCACAATTTACAAGATACCAATTCAATAATTTTTAAACCAGATGATAAAGACAATATTTTAACCCAATTAATCTATTTTGTAAAAACCTACTTGGTTGTTCAGGGGTCCCTGACTGCTGTGCCCTTCTCTCTGGCCACACCTCACCTTGGAACCCATGTTAGCAGAGCCTAGGTACCTGCCTTCAAGGTAGCAGAAGCCCTTCAAGGGCTTCAAGGCAGCAGCTGTCCCTCCCGCAGACATGCCTCTTCCAGGGCCCCGTCCCGGTATAGAGCTGTGGATTATGCCCAGTCCCCACTGCTGTAGACCCAGTTAGCCAGGCCTGTCTCCAGGTAGACCACCATTTAATCCTGTACTTGTCCCACCAATGGCTCTATTGCTTTGTTAACACTCTCAGCACATAAGACAGCTCCAAAGACAAAAATCTGCCACAAGACAGCCCCAGTTGGGGCCCCCTTGGAAAAGTTTGTGGGATACCTGTGTGGAGCGTTGCTGGGCTGAGCCTGTGGTCATGTAGCTGAGCAGCAGGTCAGAGATGGTATGGCAGAAATGGGTCTCAAATTCGTCTCCTGCAGCCTGTATGGCTTGGTGCCGCAGGTCGGCTGCTGGGCCTTCCCCAGTGCCAGCTCCACAGGCATAACCTTTCTGCCTCAACTTCCACTAGAGCCCATGTGTCTGGGGTTGAGGCTGGGGTCACCATCCAGGAGGCCAGAACTGGAACTGTAGCACCTGGGACCCGGCCCCTACCTCTAAGGCTTTGGCAGCTGTGGGGCCAATTCTGACTGCCCTCTTGGGAAACCCCGGACCACAGGATTCCTGCAGACACCATTTTTTTATTCCCAGTTCCCCCAAGAGCAGCCCAAAGACCCAGCGGCAACGGCCCTAGCTCCAACACCGTCCATCAGTCAGGGGGGCGTAAGTCGTCAGTCCAAAGTCCAAACACACACATACAAAATCAGTCACCACACAGACATCCACCTTTTCAGATCCATGACACCGAGAAAGACAACTGGGCCCAGTAACAAACATCAGGTACACAGGTAATCAAAGCCAAATCACAGAGTTGCTCGGCCCATGCCTGTCACGGCTGCCAAGATGGATTGGTCACAAAATACACACAAAAAGACTCGTCTAAATCGCGAGTGCTAACCTTACTTCAGAAAAACAGACAGCTGGAAATTTACCAAGGTCCTTATTTCACCTGAACTGACAAGTCCCTAACTTCCGTCCAGTGAGCCAACATCAGAGTTACCGTCCATCCCATCGCAGTCACAAGGGTGACAAAAATCACAAAACACAACACAGAAAATCAGACAAAGAGTAACACAACAAGAGCGGCCCAAGTGGAGCCAATTGAACAGGTTTGATGTCCTGGAGAACAGACTCCCCTCAAGTGTTAATGTTTCTCCTGCGGCTTCCCGTGGGGTTCCTCCTGGGCATCCCGGAGGATCCCCAGTCCACTTGGATGTCTCCCAGGGTACTAGTCAGTGGTCCTGACACGTCTGTCGACCAGCCCCCTTTCCCCCTCACGGAGGGCAGGGAGTCGATGACTGAAAATAAACTCTAAAGATAAACCCTGCCATCTATAAACCCTGCCATCTCGGGAAGCGGCTAACTACAAATCCGCAGGTTGTAAAACAAGCAAGCAGTTCCGAGACAAATGGAAAACACACAGACAGACAGACGGACCACATGTAGGAACTCACCTCCAAGGGGTCTTCAGAGAGTCAAGGGTGGTCGTAAATCCCGCAGACGAGCCCCCAAATGAAAGATCCCTAGAACTGGGGAGATCCTTACTCAAGTCTCAGGATGATGCGACCACCCAATGACTCATGAGAGACCGAACTTGCTGCAATCACATGAGGTTTATTGGGGATACTGGTACTGGGGTCGATCTCGTGACCTTGCGGGCCAGAGGAGTTCGACCCAACACAAGAAGTGTGGGGTATTTAAAGGGAAGGACCACAAGCTGGGGTCGGGGAGAGGGTTACCAAGGAAACATAACATAAAAACAGTGGAAAATTTCAGAGGGACCCAAACCAAGGTATTCAGTTAGGGAGGGGAACATATTCATTCTAGGAATGTAATCTTCATCTACCGGTCGACAGGGTGGAGAGTCTCATAAACCAGTAGACCTTCATTCCTAGTTCTGCCCTCATTGTTGATCATTCAGGAGGGGCAGGTATCAGGAACCAGAGCCCTGAGGCTCTGAGTTAGCCAAGTTCCTGGAACTGGCTACTCCACATTTTTTGGCTTGTGGCAGAGGTTTTCCATGCCCCCTTTTAAGTAAAGGTTACACAATATACATACATTTCTATTAAATGCCCTCATTTTAAATTCTAAGATTCTCCAGCCTTTCAAGGTGCTGCCCCAAGAGCCTGTCCTCGTTGCAGGAGAGGAAAGCATAGGGCCAAAGATTTGTAGATTTAAAAAAGGCCTTCAAGACAATGCCTGGTCAGGAAATGAGTGGAGGGGCCAGCCCTGGGTCCCCTTCTTAAAACAACATGGAGGCTGGGACTTCCAAGCACTGTGCACTCTCTGGACATGGTGGAAACTGTGATATGGGTGACAATGCGACTAAGCTCACAGGTTGGTTGTGGTGGCACATGCCGGTAGGATTTGCTGAGGAGGCAGAGACAGGCAGATTCCTGAGTCAGACAAATGGTGTGAGAGATGGATTTAAACGGAAAGACAAAGCAAAAACTGATTTAAGTTGCCCTGCTGAAAAGTCGCTTGTAAAAGGGGTCAGAAACTTAAGATTTAAATTTATAAGATTTGTGTAGCTACTTCTTTTGATTTCTAAGTAAGCTTAAAGGTATAAATATGTTCTATATGATTATTGGCTTATAAGTTATTGGGTATGATAAAAATTTGTATCATCAGTTACTGAAAGCTAGTTTAAAACTGGTAACTCGGGTAACACGTGGCATTAAAAGTACACACG
Organism: Mastomys coucha; assembly: GCF_008632895.1. NCBI lineage: Eukaryota > Metazoa > Chordata > Mammalia > Rodentia > Muridae > Mastomys > Mastomys coucha. The sequence goes on along the minus strand of NW_022196906.1, from coordinate 1,627,407 downwards.
TGGCATGAATCAGCCAAAATGGCTGAAATTGCAACAGATGCCTGCAGCTAGAGTCTTACAGCCACTTAGCATAATCTAAAGGCCACAACTTAAGTTTCAGGCCATACACCAGGTGGCAAAATTCAAAACAGCCCTTTAGTAGCTGCTTAATACCATATAATAGCCATACTTTAAATTATGGGCTTTGTACCAAGAAATACAAATTTTTATATGCTCCTAGTCTGAGAACCTCTGGCCTTAAAGTTGAAACTGACGCCTCAAAGTCACCTCTGACCTGAAAGGGAATGAGTAAGAACGGTTAGAAGCGTAGAGTACACTGAAAGGCCAAGAGGGGAAGCCCTAAACTTATTCAAAGGGCACTGGTTTTCCTTGGGATGCCTCGAAGTCAACTCTGACTGATTTGGGAATGAGGAAGAATGGGCAGAGCGCAGCAAAGGAGCCAGGGAGGCTGAAACTTACACCCGACAAGGCCAAAGAGCCAAGGGTGAAGGTAGAGGTCTCCAAGCCTGATGAGGTAGTGGCTGGCAAAAAGACTAATGAGACGAGCTGATAAATCATTTAATGGATTATAAAATAACCCACCAAAAAATATTATCACCTAGTTCTTTAGGAAGAGAACGGTAAAGGTGCTGTTCCACGGGGCTTACCAGTTAACACCATGATGTTAATTTCCAGAGACCTGACATGCTCTGAGAATTTGTCTCAGAATGACCCAGGCTAGCTAGCTGTGGTTCAGAGGCAGAGAGACACTTGAAGGGCTTTGTGGCATAAATGTAGTGTTTTTTGATATTGATTTTAGAGAATGTAGATTGTTTAAAATTGGGTTTTACTTTTTTTTTATTTTAGATATTTTCTTTATTTACATGCGAATTTCTCCATTGCCAGTTTCCCCTCCAAAA
>NW_022196906.1:1613989-1619639 GCF_008632895.1 Mastomys coucha | reverse complement strand
GTCACTAAGAAGCTGAGAGGATCCTGTCCCTGCTGCCCTGCGGCTCCCCTGGGAGTCGTGGGGCCTGTTCCTCCCGGCCGGCTGCTGTGGTCTCAGAAACTCACCGGAGAGAAAATGGCGGATCCCGCCCTTGGGTTTTACTTTCTAGCAACAAAATTGTCCTTGGAATCTTTTGGGTGTAGTTCAGGTGGTATGCTCAGTGAAATATTTACATTTGAGTTAATACAAAAGTGCAGAGAGGCTTCTGTAAAGCCTGAGGGGCATTCCTTTTGTTTTACAAACCAGGCCTAGGAAAGTCTTCCTGGCCTCACCTCTCCCTTACCTTTGTTTTTAAAACAAAACCAGTGTTGTCAAAGTTCTATAAGTGTGGTTCAAAGAAATTTTAAACTTGGTGTTTATGGAGAGTCAAAGTCATAGAGTAGTTATTTTGTTTTAAGAGGTTTTTCCCTCTTAATACATCCTTGTAGTTTTTAGGACTTTGTGTCTGCTCAGTACAAAAAGCTAAAACTTTGAATTTCTCAGTGGAAGTTAACTATTAAAGCCTCAGCTACATCAAAAAAATTGTGTCAAAAAAGAAGAGTTGTGTATTTCAAGTTACTTTGGCTCATCTTAAGCTTGCCACCAGACTTAATCCTTTGATAGAAATTAACTGGTGAGACAAACAGCTTTTTACAAAAACTAGAGGAAAATTTATCACTTGTTAATCATGATCAACTACAATCAAATGTTTAGCTTTTTGCCCTCAGCAATTCTTTGGCAAAAATGAGCATTAATATAAATTCAACTTTTCTCATATTTTAAGTAAATTTTAACATCCTATTATGAAACTGTTGCAATATTAATGAAAATTATATGATAAAGTCATAAAGGTATTTTAGAAAGAATGTCTTAAAAACCTGAAGAGACATCCATTTCTTCAAAAAACCAATTACATTGGTTATTGCAAAATATTAATTGATATTTGGTTTATTGCATAGTAAAGATTTTTAGACCAAATTAATAATTATCCAAAAGATAGATTGTTAAGATTTGCTTGTATGCATGCTTTTATATTTCCTATAAACTCATGTATGCATCCCATGATAAAAATACTTTTACAGGCCTTCTATGGGAGAAGAAAAATGTGATTAGACCACATGTTTGGCACAGATAATTGGACTGCGTGCTATATAGTCACTGTTTATAAGGTGCTAAAACCAAACTTTTAATTTACCAATATATACATATATAGCTCAGAGTTTACAATTGCTTGGAGTTGTTCCTTTTTAGATATTACTAATTCTCAAATTTTGCAATTGTTCATGCTTATTCAACTAAAGTTAAGAGAAAGTACTGTTCCTTTAAAAAACTGTCTTTAGATATCTTAAACTGCCTGGACAAGACCCTTAAAGCAATGATACAGCAAATTTGTATCCCAGGAAGATTACAGACTTTACACAAAAACAACTGGTCATATAATGTGATTCTTCGTATCATCAAAATAGTAATAGCTTAAGATGATAATTTGGTATTTTAAAAAAATATTTCTGATTTTAAAAAATAAAAATAAAATATACACATGTAACTTTAGATACCTTTTCAATTTTTCTACCTAAAATTGTCTTAACAAGAAAGCAACAAAAAATGTAGTCATTGCCTACATTAATTTTCTATGTTTGGTGTTCCTAAATAGATTGGAACACATTATAGAACTGGCTATTACAGTCAGGCAATTAAGATATTTTGTTAACAATCTAATGTTATCCATATTACTAAAATAATTTATACTTCTCAGAGACAATATTTATTCAATGTGCACTTTGCACTTTTGAGAATTTAAATTTTTAATATTAAAAGAAGGGGGTGAAAGACCCCCAGAATTGGGGAGATCCTTACTCAAGTCTCGGGATGACGCGACCACCCAATGACTCACGAGAGACCGAACTTGCTGCAATCACATGAGGTTTATTGGGGATACCGGTACCGGGTCGATCTCATGACCTTGCTGGCCAGAGTTCGACGCTGAACACAAGAAGTGTGGGGTATTTAACCCACATGTTGGGGGCAGGGAAAGGGTTACCAAGGAAACAACATAAACAGTGGAAACTTTCAGAGGGACCCAACCCAAGGTATTCAGTTAGGGAGGGGAACACATTCATTCTAGGAATGCAATCTTCATCTACTGGTCAACAGGGTGGAGAGTCTCATAAACCACTGGACCTTCATTCTTAGTTCCACCCTCATAGTGGATCATTCAGGAGGGGCAGGTATCAGGAACCAGAGCCCTGAGGCTCTGGATTAGCAAAGTTCCTGGAACTAGCTACTCCACCTTTTTTTTTTTGGCTTGTGGCAGAGGTTTTCCATGCCACAGGTGGTATGCTCAGTGAAATATTTACATTTGAGTTAATACAAAAGTGCAGAGAGGCTTCTGTAAAGCCTGAGGGGCATTCCTTTTGTTTTACAAACCAGGCCTAGGAAAGTCTTCCTGGCCTCACCTCTCCCTTACCTTTGTTTTTAAAACAAAACCAGTGTTGTCAAAGTTCTATAAGTGTGGTTCAAAGAAATTTTAAACTTGGCTTCATGTCCTTTTATTCTTGAACTCTGTGTTTCAGGTCTCCTTTCTCCCTTTGGTTGAGGCAGAACCCAGTTTGTGAAACTGTGGGACAGTTTCACTGTCTGTCACAAACTTAATAGTTAACAAACTTCTGACAAGACTGAGCGCTATATAGATTGGTTATAACTAAATAGAATTTAATATCAGTAGTCAAGACAGGATAGGAATGAAAATCTTAAGCAACTTTGACGGATTGTGTAGGTAGAGAAAAGTACATTGTATTAGCAAAGAGACTTATGGCTAGGACCAGAATAAGAAAGCTGGCAGCAGTGGCATAAAATTGTGGTGACAGAAAATGAGTTTGTCTAGGCAGATTTAGGCCTGTGACACAAACTGAGCACACAGGCCATGAGAACAGGCCAGGGGTGTGTGAGCATGGATAGGTAAATAATTGGGCATAGGAGACTTTTTCCATTTACCAGATTGCTGGCAGTATGTGTGAAGATCCCTTAAAATATACGTTCAAAGACATCACATCATCCATTGGGGGGTTAATGGATTATTCTTACTGGCATCCTGAGAACAGTCCAAAAACCAAAAAGAAATCAGCCAGGCTAATGGCCCAAATCATCACAAGGGCCCCCTAGAGTCTACCCATTAAGCCCTGGGTTTACTGTGGAAAGAGCTCTACCTCGGTACTGAAGGGGAAGGGAACAAGAGCTGCTTTTGAGGGAATGATCACCCAATGGGTTGATGTCCTAACTCGTATATTGAAAGACCCCTGGGGGAGACCCCCACTCAAATCTCGGGAGGACGTACACCCAAGGAATCGTGAGAGACCACATCTTGATGTAATTACAAGAGGTATATTTTAATTTCAGGACGCCCTGGTTCAGCACCATAGTTATCTCACGCAGGAGATAATGGAGCCGACCACGAGGCTTGAAAGTTAGGGGTTTTTATAGGAAAAAGGTCTGAGGGAACAAAGGGATCAGTGTGGTCATACATGATTGGCTAGTTCAAATATTAACTATTACGTGCAAAACAGAGTGGAAAATTCCTAAGGTTGGTGTTAATCTGAGTCAACAGAGCATCTGACCTTAAACCATATCTGAGAGGACCAGATGGTCCATTACTTAGTGTCCGCCAGGCACGTCTTTGCAGGCCTGGGCCTTGGACATGTTCTCATTTGCCTAGACATGTTTTCCTCTATGTTTATAGTTTTATGTCTTCTTGACCTGCCAGCTCTTATGATATCTAACAACTTGTTTGCTCTTTCCCAGGCCTATGTGGCCAGTTTGTAATGGATTCTTAGGCCCATAACTTTTCTTCCTAGTCAGCACAGGTCTAAAGCTTTAATTTCTCCTTACAATATCAGCTGGGATACTGGTCATAAGGACCATAGATGTGAAATGCCAACCCCTTATCCCCCAGAAAAGAGCTGGCCAGGCTCTATCTGGGAAATCAGGGGCTCTCTTGCTGACTGGAGAAACTCCTTATCAATGAATATACAGGTGTGTGTTTGTGAGCTTCTGCAGTCTGATAGCAGGAAATGTGGAACTCAGTGGGCCCAATTAGACTATGTCAATTCTAACAGGTATGGCCTCTGGCAGAGGGACTCTGGCAGGACATAAGGGGCAGGGACCCACTTTTCAGGATGAGAACCAGGAGCAGAGGGGGAAGGGCAGCAAGTGAAAAGAAAAGGACAATTAGATAACATTATAACATGATGCCAGCCAGTGCTAAGGCTCACACGGATTTAATTTTCCCAGCCAGTTTTTCTACCATTCTAGATACTAGCAGAGAATAGGGTCAGTTCTTAGATCAAAGACAAAGTGATTAAACAAGGCAATGAACAAAGAGATCACACCAGGTAGTAATCAAACAACACAATAAACCAAGTCCCTAAGTCACTGGGTCTGGGGGCTTACCAGGATTACCAAGACAAAAGGGAAGTCACACATTACTTGGCTGTGTCCACCTTGATCCTTGTATTAGCCCAAACGTGAATATTCTTATCTGAGCCTACTTCCTTGAGCACAGTGACAAGTACTTGCCAAATTTCCATAAGCAGTAACAAAAGCTCTCTACATAGGTGGTGATGGTGGGGGTGGGGCTAGAAGGGCAGCAAGGTGGCAGGCAGGTGAACCTGTTGAACTAGTCTGCAGCAGGTTGCAAATGAGAGTGTAGGGAAGGAAAAGTCTAATGCTCAGAGCCCTGGTGCTGCTGAGCCAGAGAACAGAGGCCTGGAATTCTCAGCCACATGAAAGAAACTGTCAAAAAGGAGAGGGGAGTCTCACCCAAAGAGAAAAGTTTTAAAACAAGAGTCAGTGAAAAACTGAATGTCTCTCATCCTCAAGGACACCACAGGGGTAGCGCTGAGCTCATGAACTATCCCCCTGGGACCATGGAGATGGGAAAGGATGGGGGCTTACCGGATCTTGGGCTAGCAAGCATGGATCTCTTGTGGTAGCTGAGATGGGATGCAAACCTGCAGAGTTTCAAGATCCGAGTCACAAGGCACCAATACTGTGATCATAAAAAGAGAAAAAGCTATAAGAATATGTTCTGGCGAGGTGTGGGGGCAGGGGGTGCCTCTGCGGGCCCATGCGGAGGCATTCCTGCCCCCTGAGGGACCAGACACACTCTGGTATAGTATAGAATAGAATTTATTTAGGGCATGGTTTGGGGAGTTAAGAGGGTAGGAGAGGCAGAGAAAGGCAGAGAGTAGGAGAGAGTAGAGAAATAGGGGTTGGCCATGACCACATGGAGAGAGGGGGTAAGGAAATGGGGAAAGAGGGGGAACAAAGGGGCAAGAGGCAAGGGAGAGAAGCAGGAGTAAGAGAAGAGAGGGGGGCAAGCAGCCCCCTTTACAGGGCCAGGCCTACCTGGCCATTGACAGGTAACCATGGTAGGTAGGAGCGTACCTGGCTGCTGTCAGCTATTTGTTCGGGGTGGAGTTTATACAGAATGCTAACACTTTTCTTTCTTTCTTCTTCTTCTTCTTTTTTTTTTTGGTTTTGAATTTTGTTGTTGTTGTTCTTTTGCTTTGTTTTTTGTTTTTTTTGGGGGGGGTTGTTTTTTCTTTTTCTTTTTTTAAAATTTATTTTTATTAGA
>NW_022196906.1:1594138-1613485 GCF_008632895.1 Mastomys coucha | reverse complement strand
GGGGAGCCTATGCTCAGTCCAATGGATGGCTGTGACACTCTACTTCTATATTAGTTGGGCAGGCACTGTCAGAGCCTCTCAGGAGACAGCTATATCAGGCTCCTGTTAGCCAGCACTTGCTGGCATTCACAATAGTGTCTGGGTTTGGTGATTGAATATGGGAAGGATTCCCAGGTGGAACAGTCTCTGGATTGTCCTTCCTTCAGTCTGTGCTCCATAATTTGTCTCTGCAACTCCTTCCATGGGTATTTTGTTCCCCTTTCTAAGAAGGATGGAAATTTCCACACATGGGTCTTCCTTCTTCTTGAGTTTCTTCTGGTTTGTGGATTATATTTTGTATATTCCAAGCTTCTGGGATAATATCCACTTATCAGTGAGTGCATACCATTCATGTGTGTTCTTTTGTGATTGGGTTACCTCACTCAGGATGATATTCTCCAGATCCATTCATTTTCCTAAGAATTTCATAAATTCATTGCTCTAAATAGCTGAGTAGTAACTTCATTGTGTAGATGTACTGCCATGCCCACTCGTCTACTCTAGTCATATCCGAAATATCAGGGGTAAAAGCCTGATTAGGATCAGAGGCAATAAGGATCCAAAAGGAGTTCTGTGCCTCCTGGATATTCAGACAGTTGCTGGTATCTCTTAACTCACATGTGTTCCAGATTAGTCTTTCCAATCGTCAACACGCCCTCACATTTAGGCATAAAGGTACCCCAAGAAATGATTCGTAAATGGCTAAGATTGGGCATTGTTTCCTGGCCAACACAACGTTTCCAACCTATCCTAGTTTAATACCAAGCTGTCCATAGCTTGGAATTTCTCTCAAGGAATCTGCCTTGCCAGAGCTAGCAACAGAGGTCAAGCACATTCCTTGGGGCAATAGATAGTTCACAATAGTTAGAAATGTTTTACATACTAGAGAGTAATGAAGGGCTTCCACTTAAGGACATTAGCTAAAAGTGTTAGGTCAGAACTCCTCACTCCTTGCCTCTAGCAGAACCAGAGAATTAACATAGGAATGCCAGCTTCTGCCCGATTCACAACTGGATATGTGATCTTGGTCAGTAAGATCACTGACCTTGATGTGTCACCTGCCTACATGACTCTTGTCATCTGCCCTGCTTTCTGTGTACCATATAAGCCTGCTTGTCACTTTGTATAGGAGGGACTAGCACTATGGACTCAAACTTGGGGACTCGCATGCAGGACTCACACTAGGACTTGCACTGGCACTCAGACTAGAACAAGAACTTAGATGGGCTAGAACTCAAGATTCATGCAATCCACAGTCTTCCAGGCCCAGAGCACTTGGGCCCAGGGGATGCAGCACCAGTCCAGAGGAGATAGCTACTGCTTTAGACCCAGTGTGTTTTAGATGGCCTCAGATATACCTTAACTGCTGAGCTGCCAGATTTACCATCTCTCTTTTACAATGACTGTAAAAGTCTGATGCCATTTTTAAGAAATACATTCAGATCCTATACTTCATGTGTCACCTCTGCCATCATTTGTTTGCCTATGCCTCGTTGACCTGACTAGGATCCCGTTTCTCCCGAGGGTTGAGGAAGGCCCAGATTGGCCAGCCTAAGGCAATGTACCACATTCTCTGTATCCATTCCTTTGTTGAGGGACATCTGGACTTTTTCCAGCTTCTGGCTATTATAAATAAGGCTGCTATGAACATAGTAGAGCATATGTCCTTATTACATGTTGGAGCATCTTCTGGGTATATGTACAGGAGTGGTATAGCTGGGTCCTCAGCTAATGGTACTATGTCCAATTTCCTGAGGATCCAAAGTGATTTCCAGAGTGTTGTACCAGCTTGCAATCCCACCAGCAATGAAGGAGTGTTCCTCTATTTCCACAACCTCACCAGCCTCTGCTCTCACCTGAGTTTTTGATGTTAGCAATTCTAACTGGTGTGAGGTGGAATTTCAGAGTTGTTTTGATTTGCATTTCCCTGATGACTAAGGATTTTGAACATTTCCGTAGGTGCTTCTCAGCAATTGAGTATTCCTCAGTTGATAATTCTTTGTTTAGCTCTGTACACCATTATTTTAATAGGATTATTTAGTTCTCTGAAGTCTATCTTCTTGAGTTCTTTGCATATATTAGATATTGTATATATTAGATACATCTGTCAGATGTAGGATTGGTAAGGATCCTTTCCCAATCTGTTGGTTGCCATTTTGTTCTATTGATAGTGTCCTTTGCCTTATAGAAGCTTTGCAATTTTATGAGGTCCCATTTCTCAATCTTAGAGCATAATCTATTGGTGTTCTGTTCATGAAATTTTCCCATGTGCCTATGTGCTTGAGGGTCTTCCCAACTTTGTTTTCTAATAGTTTCATTGTATGTGATTATATGTGGAGGTCCTTGATCCACTTGGACTTGAGCTTTGTACAAGGAGATAAGAATAGATCAATTTGCCTTCTTGTATATGCTAACTGCCAGTTGAGCCAGCACCATTTGTTGAAAATACTGTATTTTTCCACTGGATTGTTTTAGTTTTGTCAAAGAACAAGTGACCATAGGTATGGGTTCATTTCTGAGTCTTCAATTCTATTTCATTTATCTACCTATCTATCACTGTACAAATACCATGCAGTTTTTATCACAATTGCTCTGTAGTACAGCTTAAGGTAAGGGATGGTGATTCCTCCAGAAGTTTGTTCATTGTTGAGAATAGTTTTCACTATGCTGTTTTGTTTTGTTTTTTGTTATTCCAGATGAATTTACAAATTGCTCTTCCCCACTCTGTGTAGAATTGAGTTAGAATTTTGATGGGGATTGCATTGAATCTGTAGATTGCTTTCGGTAATATGACCATTTTTACTATATTAATTTTTCCAGTCCATGAGCATGGGAGATCTTTCCTTCTTCTGAGATCTTCTTAGATTTCTTTCTTCCAAGACTTGAAGTTCTTGTCATACAGGTCTTTCACTTGCTTAGTTAGAGTCGCACAAAAGTATTTCTATTATTTGTGACTATTGTGAAGTGTGTTGTTTCCCTAATTTTTTTCTCAGCCTGTTTATCCTTTGTATAGAGGAAGGCCATTCATTTGCTTGAGTTAATTTTATATCCAGCTACTTGGCTGAAGTTGTTTATCAGCTTTAGGAGGTCTCTGGTGGAATTTTTGGGGTCACTTAAGCATATTATCATATCATTTGCAAATACTGATAATTTGACTTCTTTTTTTCCAATTTGTTGTCTAATTGCTCTGGTTAGGATTTAAGTATAATATTGAATAGAAAGGAAGAGAGTGGGTAGCATTGTCTAGTCCCTGATTTTAGTTTTTCTTCAAGTTTCTCTCCATTTAGTTTGATGTTGGCTACTAGTTTGCTGTATATTGCTTTTATTATGTTTAGGTATTATGTTTATTATGTTTAGGTATGTTGAATTCCTGACCTTTTCAAGACTTTTATCATGAAGGGGTGTTGGATTTTGTCCAGTGCTTTTTTGTTGAAGACATTTTCAGGTCCTTTGAGCTGGGAATCTTTATTTACTTCTATTCTGATTTTTCCTAGATTTGGTCTTTTCATTGTGTTCTGAATTTTCTGGATGCTTTAGATTAGGAGTTTTTTTATGTTTTGAATTTTCTTTGGCAGTTGTATCAATCTCTTCTATGGTATCTTCTACACCAAGATTCTCTCTTCTATCTCTTGTATTTTGTAGATGATACTTCTATCTGTAATTCCTGACTTCTTTCCTAGGTTTTCCATTTCCTGATTTACCTCTATTTGTGTTTTCTTTATTATTTCTACTTCCACTTCTAGGTCTTGGACCACTTTATTCTAATCCTTCACCTGTTTGATTGTGTTTTCCTTTATTTCTTTAAGGGATTTGTTTCCTCTTTAAGAGCTTCTACCTGTTACCTATGTTTCCCCTGTATTTCTTTCAGAGAGTTATTTATATCCTCTTTGAAGGACTCTATTATCTTCATGAGATAGGATTTTAGGTCAGCTTTCTGATTTTCAGATGTGTTGGTATATTCGGGGCTTGCTGTGTTGGGAGAACTGGGTTCTGATGATGCCCACATATATTGGCTCCTCTTGCTTAAGGTCTTGTGCTTGCCTCTCACTATCTGGGTTTCCCTGGTGTTTGCTGGTCTGGGTGACTCTGTCTGGAGTTTGCCTTTTTGTCCCTGGTAGGCCTGTGGCTCTGGCTATTCCAGATCACCTGTGGGGCCTTACAACTGGGGGCTCTTCAGAGACACAGAGAAATGCTGATCTGTTGCCCTGGATACAGTAATTCTCCTGGGAGGCCATCAGACTTTTAGGTCTTAAGAAGTCAGGCTGTTGACCTGTGTGAAGATGTTTCCAGGGTTTTTTTGGGTGGGGGTGTCTATGTATTGTGATTTCTCTTTCCCTGTTTGGCGCCGAATTCCAGTGAGGCTTTCGTTCTTTTGGGTCAATTGCCCTACATATCATAGAGACCCCAGAATGCCTCAGACTATGGTGTCTGTTGCCAAGTTGCCTTATTTACAGAGGAGCTCCTGGGATGCCTTCAAACTGTGGTGTCTTCAGGGGATCAGACAAACTGGCAATCAGTTGCTCAGTTTTCTTGTGTGTAGCAGATCTCCTTGGAAGTCTCAGGCTGTAGTGTCAGTTGCCCTGTGGGCAGCAGATCTCCCAGCATGGCTCAGGCTGTGGTGTCATTTACCCTCAGTGTAGTATATCTTCTGGGGTGGCTCAGGTTATTGGATATCATGTCTTCAGGGGAGCAGACTAGCTAGCAGTCTGCCTCAGCAGAAAGCACCTGGCAAAAGGGGGTGACATTAGAGTAACTAGTATCATCTAATGTAGGTATCCAAAGTTTTTAGAGCCAAGGATTTAAAAAAAAAAAACAACGAGTAATTAGTGTAAATAGCTTCTGCAAATTATTTCCTCAATTTGCAGTAAGGCATCAGCTGGCAATTGCCAGCCTTCGTTACTGTTAGTTTAAAATGACTGGGTAGAGTAAGATAGTCCCAGAGTGCCACAAATGGCTCCTGGAGTTGAACGGTATGCAATCAGACCCTTAGCTGATTTAACTTAAAAAGGACAATATTGAGTTATTGAGAACCTATATCTGATTCTTTTTGTCTTTGTGTTCTCTACATTGCATGGTTTTTAGTTACTTCCTAATGAGGATGGAAATTTTAGTTCCCCCTAAAGTTAACAAAGTTCATATATAAATTACTTGTTACCCAGCATGCAACTTAAGCTTTGGTTAGCCTTGATGATAGAACTGCCATTGCAGCTTGCTACTAATGACTGAACTCAATTTATATCAGCTCTTGAATAGCATAACGATTTTCTCAAGTAAATAGCTGGGGATTTGGTCTTGAACTACAGAAAGTTATTGGGTATCAGAAATACAATCTTCAATGTATGTTTACAGCCAATCCAGTAGCCATATAAATTCAATAGGCTTGCAGTAACAAAAGCAAAGTTTAAGCTTTCTTCCTTTTCAGTTTGGTGCTATTACTAAGGAACAAAACCCATTTTTTCCTTTTCATTCTTTCAGTGTTTGATCACACAGCATTATCCCATCTGGGGTTCCAACAGATTGCTGCATAGTCTAGGGCAAAGTGCACATAGATGGAGTGTAAATGCTCCTTAGCTTAGATTGACACAGATTTCTGCTTTTATAACTGTCTTTTCATGAAGAATAAATTGTGGGACTTGTATCTAAAACTTCACCAGTAATATTTGAGAGAAATGGGGCACTATTAGTTATGTTCTGGAGCCAGCTAGAATTGGCCAACAAGGTCACAATGGGTATCTGCAACTTTGCATCCCCCACTCTCAAAACATAAGATGAACCACAAAGGAAGTATTTACACCACGGAAATTCGTAAATTCTACCAATCAAAGCTTTTAAATACTTTCTTCTCAGACCATTGATTGTTAAAGATGTTTAACACATCATTGGATTCTGGCAGGAAAATGTTTCTTGAGTTGTGTTGGGGAAATTATAACTAAAAATATAGCTTTATACCCCTTGTGGGTAAGTGACATGGACCCCAAACCTAGTTTATCTGCTTAAAATACAGAAGACTCATCAAACGAAATACAAAAAAAGATCCCAGCCAAGCCTAAGCCCAGCCAAAGGGGCAATAATAAGGAAAGACAAGAGCTAAAGCATTTAGGAAACCTTCATGGGTCAAATGACTGACGGCCATGGAGGGAAGGAAATGGACAGGCCGTAATCTTCCCAGTCCTCAGAAACACTAAAATCTGAGGATTCCCCATGCAACTGCCTGAGGACTTACTGCATACACTTCCAATATCACCTAATCAGTGATGCAATATTCATACAAATCCATGCACAAGGTAATAGAGGTAACAGAGGCCTTTTACATTGGAGAAATGAGTAGTGCTCAAGATTAATTGGTTACCAAAATTATATAAGATCCTTCTCCTTCATGCAAAAAGATTACAAGAACAGAAAGCTCAGCAGTCTGATACTTCATGTTAGTACCACAAGGCTAGAAGTCCATGTGACCTCTCTCTCCCTCACTTAGATATAGAGGGCTCTGGGTTCTCACCCAAATACACTGCTTTTCTTGCTGCCTTAAGAATATCATTTCATGTATTCAGCCATTCTACCCAGGAAAACACCATTTCTTTTTTCCTTCAGCCCATTCCACATTTATTAGACTTCTCTGTATCTTGTTGAGCCATGTGTCTTGTGCCTGTGAGTGCAACATCAGTAAAACCAATAGCCGAAGGACACCTTGATATGTGAAGTGAGTTCTGCTGTCATATAACAGTTCTTTCTGGGATTGAGACAGTCCCATCCTGAAGGAAAGAAAACTCCTTAAAGCACAAGGTAAAGTATTCAAGAGAACTCTAGGAAGTCCCTGAAACTGACCAGAGTCTCTAGTTTCTCACTTCAGACTAAGCAATAAAAGTTGAGAGTCCATCTCAGAGAAGCAGGGTACAGCTGCAAAGAGGACTCTGAGATCAAACTAGCTTCCTGGAAGAAGCAGAAATCAGTGGAGCTGGCTTAAAGAGGTTTAAACCAACTGAGGCACCTGGAAAGAATGCTCTCCAACCTGTTATGCTCCCTGCAGGCTGTGCAGTGTTTTCTGTTCCTAGCTTTGTGAATTGTCACCCATGCTGGGGAGGGGCTTACTATGTAACTGTCTTTGAGTAAATTCTGCTCCTGTAAGTAACCCCTCACCCTGACTTCTGTAAATAACTTCAATAAAACTCATTGGTTCACCAAACTAAACATTAGTGGTATCTGTATGTGGGTCTTTCCACTCTCATGGATCATTGGCAATTACAATCCACAAGAGCAGCAGGAGCAGAGACATCAAATAGGGGGTTTGGAAGCCCTGTGAATACTTACAGTGAACAAATTACACTGAGATCTGCAATCAGTAGGTATATCAACTTTACTTAGGGTGATTGAACACTTAATAAAGTTTGGGGAGACTGAAGGTAGCGACATTCAGGATGGGCAAAGGTCATTGGCTGGGGGCATAGGAATGCTTCATTAGCATGGGTAAGCATTTCAGGAACCTCTGGTTTTATCAGAAGGAAGGAAATTGGCCCTATAAACTAGTTGAGGCTATGTGACTTTCCACAAGTATAGGTGAAGTCTGGGACTTAGAATTCCCCTGACAAGGTCAGAGAAGGAGAAACCCTGCTGAAGAAGGGAGTCTCCTATATTGTGATGAGCCCAGATCTATTCAGTCATGGTAGACTTTGACCTTAATGACCTTAATTAGTAGAGTTTCCCAAATCTGCAATTCGGTCTGTCCTGGGCTCCCTAGGTATAGTGTCTCCCTAAAAACGTTTTGTCACACATCTGTCCTTGGTGGCCTACAACTGACTATACTTGGAATGGGATATAAGCCATTGTTACACTTAGCCATAGACACTCCTGGGATTTCCATTCCATCAGTTAGCATACTTGTAGGTAAAAAGTCTGAGCTTAGCTCTGGGATTAAAATACCAGCAACCCTGAGCTTAATATTTCACCAATCCCTCAGCTCACCCAACCTCAGGATGTGAAATCCCATTAGTCCCCTCCCTGGAAATCTCTGCCCTTAAGAAACATTATATAAAGCCAGCCTCTTATTCACTTCTTTGTTGTTTCTCACCTGAATGGAAGCAACCATTCATTGTCCTGTGTTTTTCCCCAATGAATCACTTATGTGAGGTTTGTTGTGTGGTGTGACTTTGTGGTATACCTTGGGTGGGATGATTCCTTTCTTTTTTTTTTTTAATTAGATATTTCCTTTATTTACATTGAAAATGTTCTCCCTTTTCCTGGTTTCCCCTCAGAAAAACCCCTATTCCCTCCTCCCTCCCCCTGCTCACCAACCCACCCTCTCCCACTTCCTGGCCCTGGCATTCTCGCACACTGGGGCATAGAGCCTTCATAGGATCAAGGGCCTCTCCTCCCACTGATGACTGACTAGGCTATCCTCTGCTACATAGGCAGCTGGAACCATGAATCCCACCAAGTGTACTCTTTGGTTGGTGGTTTAGTCCCTGGGAGCTCTGGGGAATGGTTAGTTCATATTGTTGTTCCTCCTATGGGGATGCAAACCCCTTCAGCTCCTTGGGTCCTTTCTCTAGCTCTTTTATTGGGAACCCTGTGTTTAGTACAATGGATAACTGTGAGCGTATACTTCAGTATTTGTCAGGCACTGTCAGAGCCTCTCAGGATACAGCTATATCAGGCTCCTGTCAGCAAGCACTTGTTGACATCCACAATAGTATCTGGGTTTGGGGACTTTATAAGGGATGGATCCCAAGGTGGGGAAGTCTCTGGATTTTCATTCCTTCAGTCTCTGCTCCATACTTTGTCTCTATAACTCCTTCAATGGGTATTTTGTTCCCCTTCTAAGAAGGACTGAAGTATCCACACCTGGTCTTCCTTCTTTTTGAGTTTCTTGTAGTTTGTGGATTGTATCTTGGGCATTCTGAGCTTCTGGGCTAATATCCACTTACCAGTAAGTACATACCATATGTGTTCTTTTGTGATTGGGTTACCTCACTCAGGATGATATCCTTTAGATCCATCCATTTGCCTAAGAATTTCATAAGTTTATTGTTTTTAATAGCTGAGTAGTATTCCATTGTGTAAATGTAACACATCTTCTGTATAGATTCCCCTGTTGAAGGACATCTGGGTTCATTCTAACTTCTAGCTCTTATAAATGAGGCTGCTATGAACATAGTGAAGCATGTGTCCTTATTACATGTTGGAGAATCTTCTGGGTTCATGCCCAGAAGTGGTATTGCTGGGTCCTCAGCTATGTCCAATATTCTGAGGAACTGCCAAATTGATTTCCAGAGTGGGTGTACCAGCTTGCAATCCCACCAGCAATGTAATTGTTGCTTCCTGTTTTTTTTTTTTTGTTAGAGTTGGACTTTTGTTCATGTGGCTATCTTCTTTTAGTTTTGTTGAAAGAGTACTTTCTTGCTTTTTCTAGGGTGTAGTTTTCCTCCTTGTGTTAGAGTTTTCCATTTATTATCCTTTGAAGGGCTGGATTTGTGGAAAAATATTGTGTAAATTTGGTTTTGTCATAGAATACCTTGGTTTCTCCAGCTATGGTCATTGAGAGTTTTTCTGGTATAATAGCCTGGGCTGGCATTTGTGTTCTCTTGGATCTCTTTCAAGATCTTCTGGCTTTCATAGTCTCTAGCAAGAAGCCTGGTGTATTTCTGATAGGTCTGCCTTTATATGTTACCTGACCTTTATCCTTACTGTTTTTAATATTCTTTCTTTGTTTTGTGCATTTGCTGTTTGATTATTATGTAACAGGAGAATTTTCTTCTCTGGTTCAAACTATTTGGAGTTCTATAGGCTTCTTGTATGTTCATGGGCATCTCTTTCTTTAGGTTAGGGCAATTTTCTTCTATAATTTTGTTGAAGATGGGAATCCCTTTAAGTTGGGAATCTTCACTCTCTTCTTTACCTATTATCCTTAGGTCTTGTCTTCTCATTGTGTTCTTCATTTCCTGGATGCTGTGAGCTAGGAGATTTTTGAATTTTTCATTTTCTTTGACTGTAGTGTCAATGTTTTCTATAGTATCTTCTGCACCTTAGGTTCCACCTTCTATCTCTTGTATTCTGTTGGTGGTGTTTGCATTGATGGCTCCTGACTTCTTTCCCAGGTTTTGTATCTCCAGACTTGTCTCTCTTTGTGGTCTCTTTATTATTTCTACTTCCATTTTTTAGATCCTGGATGGTTTTGTTCAATTCCATCACCTGTTTGGTTGTGTTGTCCTGCATTTTTTTAAGGGATCTTTGTGTTTCCTTTTTAAAGGCTTCTACCTGTTTACCAGTGTTCTTCTGTATTTTTTTAAGGGAGTTATTTATGTCCTTCTCAAAATCCTCTATCAGCATCATGAGATATGATTTTAAATCTGAGTCTTGCTTTTCTGGTGAGCTGGGGTATCCAGTACTTGCTATTGTTTGGAGTACTGGGTTCTGATGATGCCAAGTAGTTTTGGTTTCTGTTGGTAAGATTCTGGCATTTGCCTTTTGCCATCTGATAATCTCTGGTGTTAGATATTCTTGCTGTCTCTGGCTGGAGCTTGTTCTTCTTGTGAGTCTGAAAGCCTGTGTCAGCACTCCTGAGAGCCTAGCTCTCTCCTGGCAAGACTGGTCTACAGAGGGCTATGGATCAGCCTTCCCTCCTGGGTGCAGATGGATGCAGGAAGGACCCTGTCACAGCTGCTCTGCTGATTCTGTGGCCTGTGCACTCCTGGCTGGTCCTGCCTTAGACACTCAATGATTCTTTTCACCTCAGAGCTTTAACACAACATTCACACTAACATATTCTATTACCAACATAAAAAAAGGAACTCTGAAAGAAAAATTCTAATGCATTTCAGATGCGTAAAAAAGTTTTTCTATTAATTTTATAGATTCAGTACCTTAAACAAAAACATATTTTAAACCAAAGACAAAACCTGATAGTCCTTACCAAGCTTCCCTGATGACCTTCAAGATGCCTGTGTAAGGTGTTGTTCTCCTGTCCTTCAGTTGACAGTTCCTTTACCCCTCTGTCTTAGAGTTTCTACTGTTGTAACAAAACATGATGATCAAATAGCACGTTGGGGAGAACGGGTTTATTTGGCTTACACTTCAATATTGATGTTCAGTATTGAAGACATTCAGAACAGGAACTCAAGCAGGGCTGGAACCTGGATGTAGTAGCTGATGCAGAGCTCTTGAAGGAGTACTGCTTTACTGGCCTGCTCTCCTTGGTTTGCTCAAGCTGCTTTCTTATAGATCTCAGGGCCACCAACCTAGGGATGGCCACCCACCCTGACTGGATCCTTCCTGATGGATCACTGTTTGAGAAAATGCCTTACAGCTGGATCCCATGGGGGCATTTCCTCAACTGAGGTTCCTTCCTCTCTGATGACTCTAGCTTGTATCAAGTTGACACAAAATCAGCCAGTACACCTTTCTAGAAGAATTCATCAGAAATTTAGTAAATTCACAATGGATAGATGATATTCAGACAAAATATGAAAGAAGAATAAAAAAAACTGACAGGGATTATTTGAAACAGTATATCGCCACAGCTTGTTGAATTTTCCATTTTGTCATACAAAGTTCTGTTCTGTCAAAGTTTCTGTCAAAGAAACACTATTGTTAAAAGAAAAGCAGCAACATTAATGGAATAAAGAATTTTACTCAATAACATGTCTGTTGTATAAAATTGGATTTGCAAGAGTTTTTAAGTGGGTGATCCTGGAA
The DNA here is from genome assembly GCF_008632895.1 of Mastomys coucha. Classification (NCBI taxonomy): domain Eukaryota; kingdom Metazoa; phylum Chordata; class Mammalia; order Rodentia; family Muridae; genus Mastomys; species Mastomys coucha. The sequence continues at coordinate 1,601,758 of NW_022196906.1, read as the reverse complement.
TTTTAAGACTGGTTAGGCCTCAGAGGACTGCTATGCTAGGCCCAAAAGGAAAACAAATGCCTGTTAATGTGTTTTAAAGTTACATATTTTATTTGAATACAGTACATTTTCTCTGTGCCTCATGCATTTTTTAATCAATTTTATTTAGAATTTTTTAGAATAATTTTATATTTATAGAAATGTTGCACAGTTGGTACAGAGAATTTCTGACAGCTCTACCCAATTTCCCTTACACCACCACTAGCCACAACTAGAAGCTAGCCTTGGTTCAACCAGTTATCCAATTGTTACCATTTTCTCTGTGTTTTTCTCTACTCCAGGGTTTCATGATGTTATGCATTGAGTCATCATCTCTTCCTCATACCCTCTAGTTTCCCAGAAAAACTGTTACTGATGGCTTGCTAGTTCTGAGGGGCACTGGTCGGTGTCATTGCAGAATGATAGTGAGTTGGGGTTAATAAAATGCCATTTCCTGACTAGACTGCAGTTGTGGTTCTTAAGATGGAAGTTTGTTGTAATGGAATTTTATTTTCATCATATGCCAAGTGTGCATTCCAGTAGCCTGGCCTGACTGATTGTTCAATAACACTTGGGTCATCATGAGGAGTGTTTGCAGAATGTCTGGACACATGTGCTCACTCTCTAACTTCCATCCCTTCTCTCAGGTTGTTAAGAGCATTCCAGAGGCTTACAGAATAATAATGGAAGAGGGGCAGAATTCCACCTTCTGATATGGCCATCCTAGATACATGACTTGAAAATTCTGAAAGGAAGGTTAACCTCATCCATCCATATGTATCAATTCTATCATTTACTTATGGACTCAAGTATTTTGTTCATAGCACAATATATTTTATCTTTTTTTTAGTTGCTTATAAATAAGAAAAAATAAAATCTATTATTTTGTTAGAAATGACACTTTATGGGAACATAATGACTAGCCAATAAAAATGAAGCTATTTATTTTCTAATGTTTATTTACAATTAGTAAGAGGAAATAAGCCTTCCTGTTTCCATATGTGCCTTGGAGAGCTGACCCTGTATCACAGATTCTCATACACAAATCTTGTCAGAAGAGAGCTGATTACCCAGGAATGCTGACACACCTGAGAGCACAGGTGAGACCACTACTTCAGCTCAAATTCCTGGCCCCAGAGGGAGTCTCTCAAGGCCATCAGAACAAAAGAACCAAGGAACAATCGGGAACAAGATCCTTCTAATTTCCCTCTGTCCCCCAGAGCAGACCCTGTGCCATAGCTCTCTACACCCAAATTCCACCTGGAGAGAGCTGGTCTATCAGGAGTGCTGACACACAGATTTGCAGGAGAGATAAGCCACAATCAAAGAATGCAAGGCCAGCTAACACCATAGATTACCAGATGGTGAGAGACAAGTGCAAGAACATAAGCACCAGAAAACAAGGGTACTTGGCATCATCAGAACCCAGTTCTCCCACTACAGCAAGTTCTGGGTACCCCAAAATAGCAGAAAAGCAAGACTCTGATGTAAATTGCAGCTCATGATGATGATAGAGGACTTTAAAGAAGGACATAAATAAGTCCCTTAAAAAAGTACAGGAGAACACAGAGAAACAGGTAGAAGCCCATAAAGAGGAAGCAAAAAAAAAATCCCTTAAAGAATTATAGGAAAGCACAACCAAACAGGTGAAGGAATTGATGAAAACCACCCAGGATCTAAAAATGGAAGTAGAAATAAAAAAGAAATTACAAAGGGAAACAACCTTGGAGATAGAAAACCTAGGAAAGAGATCAGGACTCATAGATGCAACCCTCACCAACAGAAAACAGAGACAGAAGAGAGAATCTCAGGTGCAGAAGATACCATGGAAAACATTTACACAACAGTCAAAGAAAATGCAAAATGCAAAAATCTCCTAACCCAAAACATCCAGGAAATGAAGGACACAATGAGAAGACCAAATCTAAGGATAATAGGTATAGAATAGAGTGAAGATTCCCAATTTAAAGGACCAGTAAAAATCTTCAAAAAATTATAGAAGAAAACTTCCCTAAACTGGAGAAAGAGATGCTCATAAACATACAAGAAGCATACAGAACTCCAAACAGACTGGACCAGAAAAGAAATTCCTACTGTCACATAATAATCAAAACATGAAATGCAAAAAACAAAGATAGAATATTAAAAGCATTGAGAGAAAAAGGTCAAGTAACATATAAAGACAGATCTATCAGAATTACAGTAGTCTTCTTGGCAGAGACTGTGAAAACCAGAAGATCCTGGGTAAATGTCATACAGACCCTAAGAGAACACAAATGCCAGCCCAGGCTACTATACCCAGAAAAACTCTCAATAACCATAGCTGGATAAAGCAAGATATTTCAATGCAAAACCAAATTTACACAATATCTTTCCACAAATCCAGCCCTATAAAGGATAATAGATGGGAAACTCCAACACAAGGAGGGAAACTAAACCCTAGACTAATCAAGAAAGAAATCTTTCAACAAACCCACAAGAAGATAGTCACAAAAACAAAATTCTACCTCTAAGAACAAAAATAACAGGAAGCAACAGTGCTACTACTAAATGTCTCTTAAAATAACAGACTCAATTCTCCAATTAAAGGACATAAGTTACTAGCCTGGATATATAAATGGGACCCAGCATTTTGCTGCATACAAGAAATGCACCTCAGTGACAAAGACAGACCCTACCTCAGAGTAAAAGGCAAAAAAAAAAAAAAAAAAAAAAAAAAAAAAAAAAAAAAAAAAAAAAAAAAAAAAAAAAAAATGTTTTCCAAGCAAATGGTCCAAAGAAACAACCCGGAGCAGCCATTTTTATATCAAATAAGATTGACTTTCAGCCAAAAGTTATCCAAAAGGATAAGGAAGGAGACTTCATACTTAATGAAAGAAAAAAATCTATCAAGATGAACTCTCAATTCGGAACATCTGTGTTTCAAATGCAAGTACACCCACATTCATAAAAGAAACTATACTAAAGGTCAAAACACATATTGCACTTTATACAATAATAGTGGGAGACTTCAACACCTCACTCTCAGCAATGGACAGATCATGGAAACAGACACTAAACAGAGACACAGTGACACTAACAGAAGTTATGGACCAAAATGGATTTAGCATATATCTATAGAACATTTTATCCTAAAACAAAGGGATATACCTTCTCAGCAGCTCATGTTACCTTCTCCAAAACTGACAATATAATTGGTCACAACACTGGCCTCAACAGATATAAGAAGATTGAAATAATCCCAGGAATCCTATCAGATCACCAAGGACTAAGGCTTGTCTTTAATAACAATAAAAACAATGGAAAGCCCACATCCACATGGAAGCTGAACAATAGTCTATTCAATGATAACTTGGTCAAGGAAGAAATGAAGAGAGAAACTAAAGACTTTTTAGAGTTTTATGAAAATGAAGGCACAACATACCCAAACTTATGGGACACAATGAAAGCAGTGCTAAGAGGAAAACTCATAAATCTGAGTGCCTCCAAAAAAGAAACTTGAGAGGGCACTTGGTGTTTGAAAGCACACCTGAAAGTTCTACAGCAAAAAGAAGCAAATACACCCAAGAGGAATACACTCAAGAAGAATGGAGCTGAAATCAACCAAGCAGAAACAAAAAGAACTATACAAAAAATCAACCAAACCAGGATCTGGTTCTTTGATAAAATCCACAAGATAGAAAAATCCCTAACCAGACCAAACAGAGGGCACAGAGACAGTATCCAAATTAACAAAATCAGAAATGAAAAGGGAGCCATAGCAACAGAAACCAAGGAAATTAAAAACAATAATCAGATCCTACTATAAAAGCCTATACTCAACAAAACTGTAAAACCTGGATGAAATGGACAATTTTCTAGACAGATACCAAATACCAAAGTTAAGACAAGATCAGATAAATGATCTAAACCATCCCATAACTCATAAAAAAAATAGAAGCAGAAGGAACACTACTCAATTCATTCAATGAAGCTACAGTTACACTGATAGTTAAGCCGTACAAAGATCCAACAAAGAAAGAAAACTTCAGACCAATTTCCCTTATGAATATCGATGCAAAAATACTCAATGAAATTCTTGCAAAGCAAATCCAAGAACACATCAAAACGATCATCCACCATGATCAAGTATGCCTCATCCCAGGGATGCAGGGATCTTCAATATATGGAAATCCATCAATATAATCCACTACATAAACTCAAAGAAAAAAAACCCACTTGACCATTTCATTAGATTCTCAAAAAGCATTTGACAAAATTCAATGTCCCTTCATGATAAAAATCTTGGAAAGATCACGAATTCAAGGCTCATACCTAAACACAGTAAAAGCTTTATACAGCAAACCAGTAGCCAACATCAAACTAAATGGAGAGAAACTTGAAGCAATCCCACTAAAATCAGGGACTAGAAAAGGCTTCCCACTCTCTCCCTATCTATTCAATATAGTACTTGAAGTTCTAGCTAGAACAATCAGACAACAAAAGGAGGTCAAAGGGGTACTAATTATAAAGAATGATGTCAAAAGATCACTATTGGCAGATGATATTATAGTATACTTGAGTGACCCCAATAATTCCACCAGAGAACTCCTAAATCTGACATACAACTTCTGCAAAGTGGCTGGTTACAAAATTAACTCAAATCAGTAGACTTCCTCTACTCAAATGATAAATGAGATCCTTCACAATAGTCACAAGCAATATAAAATATCTTGGTGTGACTCTAACCAAACAAGTAAAAGATTTGTATGACAAGAACTTCAAGTCTCTGAAGAAAGAAATTGAAGATGTCCTCAGAAGATGGAAATATCTCCCATGCTCATGGATTGACAGGATTAATATAGCAAAAATGGGGCCATCTTTCTGGAAAGAATCTACAGACTCAGTGCAATCCCCATCAAAATTTCAACTTCAATCTTCATAGTTAAAAAGAAAAATTCTCAGACTCATTTGGAGTAACAAAAAACTCAGGATAGTAAAAACTATTCTTAACAATAAGATAACATCTAGGGCAATCACCACCCCTGACTTCAAGCTGTACTACAGGGCAATAGTGATAAAAAGCCGCATGGAATTGTTACAGAGACAGGCAGGTAGATCAATGGAATAGAATTGAAGACCCAGAAATGAACCCACACACCTGTGGTCACTTAATATTTGACAAAGGAACTAAAACCATCCAGTGGTAAAAAGTCAGCATTTTCAACAAATGCTGTTGGTTCAACTGGCAGTCAGCATTTAGAAAAATGCAAATTGATCCATTCTTATATCCCTGTACAAAGTTCAAGTCCTGGTGGATCAAGGACCTCTACATGAAACTAGATACACTGAATCTATTAGAAGAATATGTGGGGAAATCCTCAAACACATGGGCACAGGAGAAAATTTTCTAAACAGAATACCAATGGCTTATGCTCTAAGGTCAAGAATTGCCAAGTGGAAACTTAGAAAATTGCAAAGGTTCTTTTAGGACAGAGGACACTGTCAATAGGACAAAAAGGCAACTAACAGATTGGGAAAAAGATCTTTACCAATCTGATAGATATCCAATATATACAAAGAACTCAAGAAATTAGACTCCTGAAAACCAAATAACCCTATCCAAAATGGGGAACTAAGGTAAATAGAGAATTGCCAATTGAGGAAACTTGAATGGCCAAGAAGCACCTAAAGAAATGTTCCACACCCTTAGTCATGAGGGAAATACAAATCAAAATGACTCAGAGATTCCACCTCACACTGGTCAGAATGCCTAAGATAAAAAATTTAGGTGACAGCAGATGCTGGTGAGACTGTAGAGAATGAGGATGGTTTGTGGGATTGCAAGCTGGTTCAGACACTCTGGAAATCCATCTGGCAGTTCCTCAGAAAATTGGACATAGTATTACCTGAGGATCTACTATACAACTCCTGGATATATACCCAGAAGATAGTCCAATATGTAATAAGAACATGTGCTCCACTATGTTCATAGCAGCCATATTTATAATAGACAGAAGTTGGAAAGAACCTAGATGTGCCTCAACAGAAGAATGGATACAGAAAATGTGGTACATTTACACACTGAAGTATTACTCAGCTATTAAAAACACTGACTTCATGAAATCTGCAGGCAAATGGATGAAACTAGAAAATATTATACTCAGTGAGGTAACTCAGTCACAAAATAACATACATGGTATGTACTCACTGATAAGTGGATATTTGGCAAAGAGGGTAGAATATCCACAATACAACTCATGTATCACACGAAGCTCAAGATAAAGGAAGACCAAAGAGTAGATGTTTCAGTCCTACTTATTAGAGAGAACAATATAGTCAATGGAAGTAGAAGGGGGATGGGACTTGGGAGGAAAAGCAGAGGGGGTGGCAAGGTATGGGAGGAGATGAAGGAGATGTACAGAGGGTCAGGAAATTGAACAGAGGTGTGTAGCAATGTGTGACGGGGAGCTGGGGGCAGCAACCAGAAAGTCCCAGATGCCAGGAAAGCAAGAACCTTCCAGGACCCATGGAGATGACATTAGCTGAAATACCCCACAAAGGGGATGAAAAACCTGTCAAAACCATATCCAAATGTTAGGCATGGTCCTCCGATTGAAGGATGGGGACACCCACCCATCCCCAAAATTTTAACCTAGAATTGCTCCCGTTTAAATGAAATACAAGGATAAGGAGTGGAACAGAGACTGAAGGAAAAGCCATCCAGAGACTGCCCCACCTGGGGATCCATTCCACCTGTAGAAACCAAACTCAGGCACTATCGCTGATTCCAAGAAGTGCTTTCTGACAAGAGCCTGATACGGCTGTCTGCTAAGAGACTCTGCTAGGACCTGATCAATACAGATGCGGATGCTCTCAGCCAACTATCAGACTAAGCACAAGGACCCCAATGGAGAAATTAGGGGAAGGACTGAAGGAGCTGAAGAAGCCTTATCTGAGGACAATGGGAGGAGAGGCCCTTGATCCTGTCAAGGATTGATGTCCCAGTGTAGAAGAATGCTAGGGAAGTGAGGCCAGAGTGGGTGGGTGGGTGAAGGAACACCCTCATGGATGCAGGTTAAGGGGGAATGGTATAGGGGGTTTGCAGAGGGGAAACCAGGAAAGGGGATAACATTTGAAATGTAAACAAATAAAATATCTAATTTAAAAAAAAGAGGAGACAAATGAATTCAACATTTTTCCACCGATAAAGAAATGAAATTAGAAAAAAGACTCTTTTAAACATCACTTTCAAGATTTAAGTGGGAAATGTTCATTGTATGTGGTGTCAAGCTTCATAAGGACAATGTTATATATGTATAAATTCCAGTCCCTCAGAGCCCATTCTTGTAATCTCTCCTGGCCTTCTTAGCCCTCTTCATGCCCTGAGATATTTATGCATCTACTTTTATGCCATTTATAAATGACATAATTTATAAATCATTATAAATGATGTTATGTATCTACATAAATTCTAGAATCCACAAATGAAAAAGAAAGGTGTTTGTCACTGGAAGCCTGACTTAGTTTGCTTTTATTTTTATATTTTTTCATGTTTTTATTAGATATTTTCTTTATTTACATTTCAAATGATATCTTCTTTCCCAGTTTCTCCTCCAGAAA
>NW_022196906.1:1560744-1594127 GCF_008632895.1 Mastomys coucha | reverse complement strand
AAAAAAAAAAAAAAAAAAAGACAACCCTGTTCCCTCCCCCCTCCCCTGCTCATCATCTCATTCTCTCCTGCTTCCTGGCCCTGGCATTCCCATACACTTTATTGCAGAGAGCATCCTGTGGTCAGAAGACACAGTGTGTTCTATAAAATGTTTCCTTCCTTCATTATAGATATGTATTGTATTTTACCTCAATGTTAGTAGCTTCATTTCCTCATGCAGCAAGATACCCAGCGAATATTTGTTAAATTATTTTCATAGACAAGAATTAGACTAGCTGTATAATGAGCTCAGTGGGTAGAGGCACTTGCCACCAAGCCTGATGACCTGAGTCTGTTCCTGGAACCAACATGGCAAAGGGAGAGAACCAACCCCTGAAAGTTGTTCTCTGACCTCCACGTGTGTACTGTGGTAAATGCATATACATGCATGTGAGTGCATATATACACACACAAATAAATTATATATATATATATATATACATATATATATACATATATAATATATAAACATACATATATAACCACTAAGAGTACCAAGCTATTTTGTGACTCTTAATCCTTGGCATTTTAGGTATTTTTTTTTCATAGTCTCCTAAGAACTAACAGTACAAAAGACCAGCTCATAAATCAGAAGTTGATAAGTGGAAGCATAATTTTTTTCAAATCCTATTTTTAATGATGGTTTTTAAATGCTTTAACCTTCCTTTTAGCCTACCATCCACCAGAAGAAAGGATGAAAAAGAAACGACACAGGGGAAGTGGTCCTGCAACTCCCATCTACACTGTCAGGAAATCAGCAGTTCATTTCACAGGTCAGCAGCAGAAAATTGCAAACACTTAGAGTCAAGATAGCAGAATCAGCAGCAGTGGCACTACCTGACAGAGACAGCCAGAACTCAGCCTCCAGCATGAATCAGCAGGAGGGACCAGGGCCAACAGGACTGCCAGGAAAAGTTCTCTGCTGTGCCTCTCTCAGTGAAGTGAATATCAGCAAAGACAGGAGACCAAGAAGTGTTTAGCTATGCAAGTAAGCCAAGCTCTACTTCCTTCACTGTCAGTTGTGTTCCTTGTATATTCCTTCCAAACACCATGTGGCCTCTAAGGCTCTTGTCTCAGCATCTGTCTTACCTTAGCATTTGAGTCTGACTCAGCTGATATCACTCTGCCAATCAGCCAAAATCCTTGGAAACAACAAGAAGCTGCCAACATATCACCAGACTTTTTTTTTTGGTGGGTTTCTTTCTATGGAGTCCCAACAAATGCAGCTCAACTATACAATGTAAAGCAGACTTATACAGGTGTGTCATTAGCAAAGAATCCTTCATCACGTGTCCTTTCACATGTTTGCTTTGGCAGAGTATCCTTTCACCTGTGTCTGCTTCAGTGAAACGTTCCTTCACGTTTGCTCCAGCAAAACACCATCCGATACAACTGACTTTCCAAAGAACCTTTAAGTTTCCACTACAGATAATACACTGCACAAATCAGCAAACATTCTCTACTTCTGTGCAGCTCCCAGTCAGTGCCATGTGGCTTCTGGTGAGAAGAGACACAGAAGATGGAATAAACAATTTACGGAGGTTCAATATGATATGGAGAGAATTCAAGATCTCCAGCACCATGATAAGATTGCTGCTATCTTTCAGGGTCTCAGGAACAGTTCATGCAAGCATTATAGAGGGGTATAGACAGACAAAATTGAGAAATATAACCCTGTCTTCCAAAAGTCTAGATACAACATCATTTTTGTTGTTTTTCTTAAAGCTTTTGTGATACCTTTGCACAGCCTCTTGTTACAGGTTGGAGTTTAAGCACAATGCTTTTCTTAGACTTGGTGTTTTCCAGACTAACTTATAAAAGATATTTTAGTAACTTGGCAGAAAAAAATAATGTCTATGCATAAGACCTGAGATATGCCCACCTTATCTCAAATTCAATTTCACAGTAAGTTATAGGAATATTTCTTTCAAGACCTCTGGTAGTTCTTTCCCTCTTTTGCTATCTGGTTTGTCCTGCATATCTCTTTCTAAGAAGTGGCATTTTGTCCTGCATATCTCTTTCTAAGAAGTGGCATTTTGTCCTGCATATCTCTTTCTAAGAAGTGGCATATTGATACACAAGAACTATGCAGCTTCTAAGAGGGAAGTCATCTACTGCTACATTCTTTTTGCTTTGCTTTGTCATTCTTATTCTATTCTGGGAATGATTTTCTTTTTTCATTTTCTTCCAAATAAGATATAGGATTGTCAACAGAAGCAATGTTTGGCAGTACCTTGTGTTCTTACTGATAATTGCACAACATTGTAGCCAAACACATTGTATCTTCTGACCTCCATGTAGTAGTTTTATACTTTTATTTGATTTTGTAATTAGCTTAGAAGATCTGATTTTGGACAAACTATAAATGCCATTTTCAAAACAAAGGTTGGCTTCCATGTAATGTATTATTATTAGTCATGCAGCAATAATGAAGCAGAGAATATCAACTAACTTCTCTAAAGATCCCCAAATGTAGCACATTATAATGACTGTTTCCACTCTGAATAAACACAATGAACGTCACTAGTCCAACAAACTGTCTTAGGTAACTAAAACAAATGACACCTTTAAATTATTTTCTCACTTTCCTGTGTGTTCACTTTGTGTGTTGGGAATGTGCATCCATGTCTTCAGCCCTCCCCTCACTCTGCCCAATCCTCTGTTAGCTCCCTTTGGTCCTTTAGACAGTTCAACATCTACTTCCATGTCACATGATAACTTGATTTTATGTATCTATAAAAAGTCTAGAAACTACAACTGAGATTAAACATATGATATCTGAGATTGCCTTAAAATGCTTCACAGGATCCTCTCCAGGGGAGTGATACAACTCCATCGTCATTCATGACTGAAAATAGTATAAAGGTGATATATATATGTATGTATATATATGCATATTTAATACATATATTATAATATATTATATAGATGATATATATACATATATATGTATTATATATATATATATATATATATATATCCCATACTTTCAGTATCTGTTCCTATGTAATGGGAAAACTAGGTTGGTTCCATAAATTTTAATTAATATAAATTGTGTTGTAGCAATTATTTTCTATAAATATTATATTATATTATACAGAAATAACATTAATAGGCAAATGTTCTATGTTGGTATACAAATGACAGATTAAGGCTGGAGCACACTAATAGCTATTCATCTCCTATGGAGACACCATATCCTGAGCCAGCCCAAAGCATCTGCTGCACTCAGAACATTTGGTAAGAACCCTCTGGAAGTCCCAAAGCTGCTGCTGGAAGCAAACAGGGTAACTGATCCAACAGACTGAAAGCCTCCCTGGAATCCTGCTGCACACAGGGAAACAAAGACATAGTCCATAGAACCGCCCTGGAGAACATCTTCACGCAGGAGAACAGCCTGACTGCTCCTCTGAAGACCCAGAAGTCTGATGGCCTTCCCAGAAGATCTACTGCAGTCAGGGCAACAGATCAGCATTTCTCTGTGTCTCTGAAGAGCCCCCAGTTGGAAGGCCCCGCAGGTGGTCTGGAATAGCCAAGGTCACAGGCCTACCAGGGACAAAAAGGCAAACTCCAGACAGAGTCACCCAGACCAGCAAACACCAGGGAAACCCAGACAGTGAGAGGCAAGCACAAGACCTTAAGCAAGAGGAGCCAATATATGTGGGCATCATCAGAACCCAGTTCTCCCAACACAGCAAGCCCCGAATACACCAACACATCTGAGAATCAGGAACCTGAGCTAAAATCCTATCTCATGAAGATAATAGAGTCCTTCAAAGAGGATATAAATAACTCTCTGAAAGAAATACAGGGGAAACACAAGTAAACAAGTAGAAGCTCTTAAAGAGGAAACAAATAAATCCCTTAAAGAAATAAAGGAAAACACAATCAAACAGGTGAAGGAATAGGATAAAGTGGTCCAAGACCTAGAAGTGGAAGTAGAAATAATAAAGAAAACACAAATGGAGGTAAATCAGGAAATGGAAAACCTAGGAAAGAGGTCAGGTATTATAGATGTATGTATCATCTACAAAATATAAGAAATAGAAGAGAGAATCTTGGTGTAGAAGATACCATAGAAGAGATTGACACAACTGCAAAAGAAAATTCAAAACACAAAAAAAACTCCTAATCTAAAACATTCAGGAAATTCAGAATACAATGAAAAGACCAAATCTAGGAAAAATCAGAATAGAAGTAAATAAAGATTCTTAGCTCAAAGGACCTGAAAATGTCTTTAATAAAATCATGGAAGAAAATCTTCCCAACCTATAGAATAAGATGACCATAAAGGTACCAGAAGTCTATAGAACACCAAATAAATGGGACCAGAAAAGAAAATCCTCTCATCTCATAAAATTTAAAACATTAAACCCACAGAACAGAGAAATAATATTAAAGGCTGCAAGGGAAAAAGTAACATGCAAAGGTAGACCTATTGGAGTTACACCAGATTTCTCAACAGAGACTGTGAAAGCCAATAGAGCCTGACTAGAGGTCATACAGACTCTAAGAGAACACAAATGCCAGCCCAGCCTACTATACCCAGCAAAACTCTCAATCAACATAGATGGAAAAAACAAAATATTCCAGGATAAAACCAAATTCAAAGTGTACCTATCTACCAATCTAGCCCTACAGAGGATCCTAGAAAGAAAACTCCAACACAAGGAAGGTATCTACACCAAAGAAAAGATAAGATATTAAGCATCTTACAACAAGCCAAAAGGAGAGAACTACAAGCACATAAAGCCAACTATAAAAGCAAACATATCAGGAACCAACTCTCATATGTCTTTAATATCTCTCAATATTGATGGACACAACTCACCCATAAAAAGACATAAACTAACAGACTGGTTACTCAAACAAGATTCAGCATTTTCCTGTGTACAAGAAGCACACCTAAATCACAAAGACAGATACTATCTCAGAGTAAAAGGATTGAAAAAGGTCTTCCAAGGAAACTGTCCCAGGAAGCTGGAGTTGCCATTCTAATATCCAATAAAATAGACTTTCAATTAAAAGTTATCAAGCATGATGAGGAAGGATACTTCATATTCATAAGAGGGAAAACCCACTAAGAGAAAGTCTCAATTCTGAATGTTTATATCCCAAATGCAAGGGCACCCACATTCATAAAAGAAACTACTGAAATTCAAAACACACATTGAACATCACACAATAATAGTGGGAGACTTCAACGTCTTTCTCTCACCAATGAACATGTCATTGAAACAGAAACAAAACAGAGAAACAGTGAAGCTAATAAAGGTTATGAACCAAATGGATTTAACAGATATCTACTGAACATTTCACCCTAAAACATAAGAATACACCTTCTCCACAGCACCTCATGGTACCTTCTCCAAAATCGACCAAATAATTGGTCACAAAACAACCCTCAACAGATCCAAGTCGATTGAAATAATTACATGCATTCTATCAGATACATCACCATGGCCTAAGGCAAAACAACAGAAAGCCTACATATACATGGAAAGTGAACAACTCTCTACTCAATGATAACTTGGTCAAGGAAGAAATAATGAAAGAAATAAGGACTTCCTGGAATTTAGTGAAAATGTTGATGCATCATACCCAAACTTATGGGACACAAAGAAAGCAGTGCTAAGAGGAAAATTCATAGCACTAAGTGCCCTGGTAAAGAAACTGGGGAGATCTTACACTAACAACTTAACAGCACACCTGAGAGCTCTACAAGCAAAAGTAGCAAACACACCTAAGGCAGGAAATAGTCAAAGTTTGGGGAAATCAACCAAATAGAAACAAACAGTACAAAGAATCAACAAAACCAAAAGCTGGTTCTATCAGAGAATCAACTAGATAGATAAACCCCCTAGTCAAACTAATTAAGGGGCCCAGAGGCAGTATCCAAATTAACAAAATCAGAAATAAAAAGGGAGACATAACAACATAAAATGAGGAAATTTAAAAAATCATCAGATCTTACTATGAAAACATATACTCAACAAAAATGGAAAATATAGATGAAATGGATGGTTTTCTAGACAGATAGCACAACCCAAAGTTAAATCAAGAGCAGGTAAACTATCTAAACAGACCCATGTCCCTTAAGGAAATAGAAGTCATAAAAAATATCCTAACCAATAAAAGACCAGGGCAAGATGGATTTAGTGCAGAATTCTACCAGACCTTCAAAGAATACCTGATACCAGCTTTCGTCAAACTATTCCATAAAATAGAAACAGAAGGAACACTATCTACCTGTTCTATGAAGCCACAATCACTCTGATACCTAAACCACACAAGGACCCAACCATAAAAGAGAACTTCATACCAATCTCGCTTATGAATATTGACACAAAAATACTCAATAAAATTCTTGCAAACTGAACCCAAGAACACATCAAAACCATCATTCACCACCATTAAGTAGGCTTCATCTCAGGTATGTGAGGTTGGCTCAATATACAATAATCCATTAATGTAATCCACTATATAAACAAACTCAAAGGAAAAAAATCCTTAGGACAAGAAAAAACATTTGACAAAATAGAACACCCTTCATGTCTAAAGTATTTGAGAGGTCAGCAATTCAAGGCCCATACCTAAACATAACAAAAGCAATATATAGCAAACCAACAGCCAATATCAAATTAAATATAGAGATACTTGAAACAATCCCACTAAAATTGGGGAGAAGACAAGGATACTCACTCTCCTCATATCTATTCAATATAATACTTGAAGTGCTAGCTAGAAAAATAAGACAACAAAAAGAGATCAAAGGTATACCCCAAAAACTGTTGTACCAAAGGTGGGGCCTGCTGGTCAGGCTGATGGCTCTCTCTCCCCTGTGTCGACCTGTTGCTGCATGGCACATTAGTTAAAAAGGAGGCAATGTATAAATCTGGTATTTTATTGTAGGAGGGAGAAAATAGGCTGGTTAAATAGAGAAAAGGAAAGGCAAGGAAGGAGAGAGAGATTAAGGAGAGGAAGAAAGCAAGAGAACAAAGAGCAAGAGAAGAGAGAGAGAGAGCAAGAAAGGGAGAGCAGAGAGGAGACAAAGAGTGAGAGAGCGAGGAAGAGTAAGAGAGTGAGAGAGTGAAAAGGGGGCAAACTGCCCCTTATATTTTTGGGGTGTGTGGAATGTCTGGCTTGTGGTCAGATGACTAGGGATTAGGGTCCAGCTAGAATGCTGGGAGCTTGGAGCATTGTCCGCCTGACAGAGCATACATCTCCTACAGCGGCAGTGTGAGGGGTTGTGACTGAAACAGGAACCAAAGTCTCAGGAGATATGGCCAAACTCCTTTTACCCTCTGCAAGCAGAAATTGCCCACAGGAATCCAGGGCTCAAAGTCAAATACTCAACTGAGTTTAAATTACCTGAGCAGACCACTGACCCACACTGCCTCACACAAAACTCTACCAGAGAACTTCTGCAGCTGATAAACAACTTCAGCAAAGTAGCTGGATACAAGATTAACTCAAATAGATCAGTAACCTTCCTTTATACAAATGATAAACAGGCTGAGAAAGAAATTAGGGAAACAACTCCCTTCACAATAGCCACAAATAATATAAAATATCTTGGGATAACTTTAACCAAACAAGTGAATAATCTGTATGACAATAACTTCAAGTCTCTCAAGAAAGAAATCACAGATTTCAGAAGATGGGAAAACCTCCCATGGTCATGGGTTGGCAAGATTAATATAGTAAAAATGGCCAACCTACTGAAAGAAATCTACAGATTCAATGCGATCCCCATCAAAATCCCAACAAAATTCTTCAAAGACATGGAAAGAGCAATTCTCAAATTCATGTGGAAAGGCAAAAAACCCAGAATAGTGAAAACAATTCTTAACAATAAAACAGTGGTTCAGGGAATCACCATCCCTGACTTCAAGCTTTACTACAGGGCAATAGTGATAAAAACTGCATTGATCAAAATATAGACAAACATTTTGATCAATGAAATAGAACTGAATACCCAGAAAAAAAAAACCCTACATACTTACAGTCACTTGATCTTTGACAAAGATGCCAAAAATATATAATGTAAAAAAGAAAGCATCTTCCACAAATGTGCTGGTCTAACTGCCTTGTGATATGTAGAAAATTAAAATAGACCCATATTTGTCACCTTGTACAAAGCTCAACTCCAAGTGGATCAAGGACCCCAACATAAAACCAGACATACTGAATCTAACAGAAGAGAAAGTGGGAAAGAACTTTGAACTCATTGGCATAGGGGAAATAAGGGGAACTGTCCTAAATAGAACTCCAATGGCTCAAACTCTAAGAACAAGAATTGATAAATGGGACCTCATGAAACTAGAATGCTTCTGTAAAGCAAAAGACATAGCCAATAAGACAAATCTCCAACCTACAGGTTGGGAAAATATCTTCACTAACCCCGCATCTGATAGAGGGCTAATATCCAAAATATATAAAGAACTCGAGAAGCTAGCCACCAATAAAAACAAACAACCCAATCAAAGAATGGGGTATAGAACTAAATGGAGAATTCACAACAGAGGAATCTCGAATGACTGAGAAACACCTAAAGAAATGTTCAAAGTCCTTTGCGATAAGTGAAACGCAAATCAAAATGACCCTGAGATTCCACCTTACACCAATCAGAATGGCAAAGATCAAAACTTCAAGTGATAGCACATGTTGAGGATGTGGAGAAAGAGGAACACTCCTTCATTGCTGGTGGGATTGCAAATTGCTACAACCCTTCTGGAAATTTATCTGGAGTTTCCTCAGGAAATAGGAAGCACATTTACCTGAAGACCCAGCTATACCACTATTGGGAATATACCCAAAAGATGCCCCACCATTCCACAGGAGAATGTCTTCCACTATGTTCATAGCAACCTTATTTGTGATAGCCAGAAGCTGGAAACAATCCAGATGTTCCACAACAGAATGATGGATACAGAAAATGTGGTTTATTTACACAATGGAATACTACTCAGCTATTAAGAGTGAGGAAATCTTGAGTTTTGCAGGCTACTGGATGGAACTAGAAAATATCATTCTGAGTGAGGTAACTCAGACCCAAAAGTACACACATGGTATATACTCACTAATAAGTGGATATTTGCCAAAAAATTAAAAAAATTACAGAATACCCAAGATACAGTCCTTAGAACTCAAAAAGCTCTACAAGCTGAAGGGCCCAAGTCAGGAAGCCCCAGTCCCACTAGGACTGAGAAGTAGGAGAAGAAAGCAACCACAAGGAGGGTGGGAGATAAGTACCTGTGAGGAAAAGGGGATGGTGGGGAGAGGAGTACATAATCTGTATTAGGTTGGAGAAAAGGACTGAAGCCCTGGTATTCAGCAGAAATAATGGAAACAAGTAACTTCACAAGGTAGGAGGTTGGGGGGACCCCCCAGAATATACCAGAGACATGGGAGGTGAGAGAGTCTCAGGACTCAAAGGGAAGGATCCAAATTCCCTACATTTGGAAGAGGGAACTTGAAGAATCCACCTCCAGCAGAAAGAAAGGGCATCAAGTGAGGGAGTGGAGGGCCATGCCACAGTCAAAACTCTGACTCATAATTGTTCCTGTCTAAAAGAACGGCAGGGATGGAAACAGAGAGAAGCCTGAGGAAAAAAAGGTCCAATGATAGGCTCAAAGTGGGAACCAACTCAAGGGGAGGCCCCAAGACCTGACACTATTATGGAGTGCTCACAGAAAGGGACCTATCATGACTGCCCTCTGAAAGACTCAACAAGCAGTTGAAAGAGTCAGATGCCTATATTTGCACCCAACCAGTGGACAGAAGCTACTGACCCCTGTGGTTGAATTAGAGGAAAGCTGGAAGAAGCTGAGGAGGTGGGTGACCCTGTAGGTGGACCAGCTGTCTCAATTAACCTTGATCCTGGAGATATCTCAGATACTGGAACACTAACCTGGCAGCATACACCAGCTGATATGAGGCCCCCAACACATGTACAGCAGAGGACTCCTGGTCTGGGTTTAGTCAGAGAAGATTCACCTAATCCTTAAGAGAATGGAGGCCCCAGGGAGTTTAGAGGTCTGGTGGGGTGGAGGTAGCGGGTAGGGACATCCTTGTGGAGACAGGGGGGGTGGGGAGGAGGTATGGGAGAGTGGACTGGGAAGGGAATAAAATCTGGAGTTTAAAATAAATTTTTAAAAAGTTGCTCTGATATCACAGTGTTTGTTTAAACTTGTCACTTATTATTATTCTTTATAAGATATTCTAATTATCTGTATTTAAAGATCTTTGTATACCAGGAAATGAATCAAGATTCATTTGTGTTACTTCTTTTGTATTTTTTTCCTTTTTAGAATTTCATTAGGTTTGACTCAATATTGACAGTCTGCCCATTTGTTTTATATGTCTCTTGACTGAACTACCAAAGATTATTAGCAGGTATTTGGATGAGAGTAAACTGGTAGCCTCAGGCAAGTGAAGATGCTTGATTCCTCATTGCCATTTGGTTTGGGTCTATTAGTTGAAAGTCTAGAAATAATAAAAATGTTGACCTCACCCTGAATAACAGGACTTTCTTCCTGACTGGCCTTTGAATTAGCACATTGGATTCCTTAGCCTTTGTATTCTGAATTAAACATTTTCTTTTATTGTGTCTAGGGTTCCCTGGGTCTTTGGTCTAGAGTGGCATCATTAGCCCTCCTGGGTTTCTAGCTGCTGCTGGGGACTTGAAGCCTCTAATTGTTTGAGATGATCTCCCCTACCACACATACTTTATGTGTGCACTTGTTCTCTGGTGAGCTATAACAGGGCTATCAATTGGGATCAAACTGTGTTTCCTAATGATTTAGTAAATTATCTCAACACCACAAATATATTATTTTAATGTGGACTTAATTTGTGTTCCTTTTGACTTGATTTGTGGATTCATACTAGATACTTTAATATATATCTTCCTATACATTCTTTATAACACTAATTTTTATTTTGATTTCTTGGAAGATGTTCCATATCTATGTCTAGAAGTACTAGTCCAAATTAGTCTGGAAACTTTTATGTTACTGCAAAGATGATATATAGGCTGAGATATTAAAAGTGTTCTTTTTAAAGTTTTTAACCTGAAATAGACACATTCACAGTTCTTTATTTTTATTTCTCCTCAACCTGCCTCCTTGGAAGCTTTCTTTTAATCAGTGACTTTATGTGTGTGTGTGTGTGTGTGTGTGTGTGTGTGTGTGTGTCTGTGTGTGTCTGTGTTTGTGTTTATACATGTATGGCTGCCCACAGAGCCAGGTCAGAAGAAGGCACTGGTTCTCCTAAAGCTGGAATCACAGGCTGCTATCAGCCATTGGATTTGGGAGTTGGGAACCAAATATAAGTTCTCTGCAAGGGCAGCAGATGTCCCTAACCATTGAGCAATCACTTTAGCACTTTGGGATTTTTTTTCTTCAAATGAAATTTTGATGGAACTCAAACATGGATGTAAGTATGGAGCTACTCAGGTGGGGAGGGGCTGTCCCAGAACCCTGCTTCATTCTTCTCCCCTACTTTTGCCATCCTTAGATATTTATTTATGCCATAGGAATCCTTGTAAGAAAACCATCATAAATTTTATAGCATGTCCTCATTTGCATGGTTTTCACGAGTTACAGCAACAATTTAAATGGCATTCTTAATATCACAAATTACCTAATGCATTTTCAATGCCTCTTTAATTCCTCCCAACTAGTGGAAAGGCAAGATAAAAACAGATTTAGAAAATGGCTGTATATTGTGCTTCCTCTTAACTGCATGGTTTATTTGCTTCCTAAATGATCCTACATTTATAGTCAATTGTTATCAACAGATAGCACATCAAAAGTCAACTCCAATTTCACATCACAGTGGAGGTGATTCTGACTTGAATGTTGTTTATCACAGAGAATATGCTTCTAAATCCAGTTTATGGGAAGATTATACCATTTAATTTACTTCTAGAGAGAGGGATAGGTTTTCATGAGAAATTACATTATCTTTTAGAAAAGTAATAGAGTACTGTCATAGTCTGTGCAGTTTCCAGGAATCATGCCCACATTACATTGACAAAAACAAGCTAGAGCTATCTCTCCTAGCACAGAGCGCACTGGGACTGTGGTTAGTTCAAGGCCATATTCTGGTAGGAAGAAGCTATGTGTCTAGAGTGACAGTCACCTGACCTGCCCTTCAAAGTGGGTGGTGTTTGAGATAGGTTCTGTTCTGTGCAGTTTGATGTAGCACTTGTCAACTGCCTTTCAGTAAGAGAATTATAATCTGGGCACTTTGTGCTTCTTGGGGCAGGACTACACTCTGACCCTGAGGACACTGGGATGAAGCTGTGACTTGGTTAGCTGCAGTTCATAGATCACCCTTTATTGTCTTAACTCCTTTACCATTTCAGGAAACTGAGCAACCCCAGTGTGTGTGGGTAGCAGTGATGTTTTCAGAGGTTTTTGGCTTCACATCAAAATAATTTTTATGGTTCAGATTTCCTGAGTTTGAGTATGTGAATGTCAATGATTGCTTGGGGAGATCATTAGCCACTTTAGTTTCCCTTATTATCTCTTTATATTAAAATAATAATTTTAAAATTATTTTTAATATCACAGGATTTCCATTCTACTGAAAAACCAAAAACCAATATTGCTTGTTTCTAATTTTTTTATAGCACTGGAGATTGAATTTAAGCTCTCTCTATGTTAGGAAAGCATTGTACCACTGTCCTGTATTCTTATCTGCAACATAGTCTTGATATTTAGTGTTGAAAACAATTACCATGGTAAGGTTTCTTCTAAATATAAAATATATATGTCTTAATCACTGTCTATTGCTGTGAAGAGACACTATGACCAAGACAACTCTTATAAGTAAAAGCATTTAATTGGAGCTTGCTTACAGTTTCAGGTTAGTTCAATATCATCTTGGCAGGAAACATGGTGGCACCATCAGACACTGTGCTAGAGAAGTAGCTAAGAGCTCTACATTCTGATCCTCAAGAAGAAAGAGAGACTCTGGACTTCGCATGAGCTTTTGAAACCTCAAAACTCATCCACCAGTGACACATTTTCTTCACCAAGTTCACACCTCTTAATTTTTCTAATCCTTTCAAATAGTTCCACCTCCCTAGTGACTAAGCATTCAAATATATTAGCCTATATAGACCATTCTTATTCAAGCCACTATCTTAGTAATGCTTGCCTGTTTTTTTTCTTTTAACTTATTGACAAGTAGCTGAGAGAGACAACTTAAGGGGAGGAATTATTTCTTTCAGAGTATGGCTTTAGTCCATCATGGTGAAGAGAACCTGTGGGAGGAGAGCAGTTATTATCATGACAGTCAGGAAGCACAGTGGATGCCTGATGTAGCTGATTTTCATCTTTTCACCTCCTATTCCATCTAGACTTTGAGGCCATGAGATGGTCCCGCTCACATTCTCAGTGAGGTTACCTGTAAGGAGTAGTGCTGATACTAAGGTCTGGTTCCCTAATTGGTTCTTTTTTTTTTTTTTTTTAATAAAGAAGGCTTGGAGCCAATTGATGGGTAGAAGGTACAAGTGGGACTTCCAGGTTCCAGGAGTAAAACGAGGAGACACAGGGAAAAAGAGAGAGGGCTTTTTCTGACATGCTTTGAAATGAGAAGCACACAGCAATCATGTAAGATCTCAGGGAAGCTATGTTTGGCAGGGGCTGATTGGAACAGGCCACTGAGTTTGGGACAGAAGAAGAGATGGAGTTGGTGCTTTAGTAAGGGCACACATTGCCAGGCAGAAGGTATCTGAGCCCAACAATTGTGCCATGAAAGGCAAGCTGTAAAGTGACAAACTGAGTGTGTGTCCTTTATCCACAGATTCAAGGGTCTCAGGTGGGACTGGAAGAATGGTTGACTCCTAGAGCAAAGATGGGTAGATAGAAAGGCTGGGTTAACGCTGGCAACAGCTGATTTCGGAACCAAGCTGAAACAAAGGTGGGTAGGAAATAGAAGCCAGGTTAAGGTTGACAGTTCTGGTTAGTGCAGCAAAGGAGGAAGCATGCTTTTAAAACTATAGCCAATATTTACTTGCCTTCATCAATTTCTGTGAGAAACCCTTTTACTGATATATTCAGATATATATATACTGATCCCCTAGGTTCACACAATTTCAGTCAAGTCAACAATTAAGAATAACCATCACACATTACACATGTGTATGCATATATGTATACACATATATCAGACGAGATCGGGCTCATTCAGGGTGGTATGGCCATAGACTGTACACACATATATATCAACACACACACACACACACACACACACACACACACACACACACACAATCAATGCATTGAAATGAATGGTTCCATTGGGCATTGTACTTTAAATTGATTTTGGGAGTCTGTGATGGCTAGTTTTATGTTACAAGCTAGAGTCATTCCACATTTGAGAAAAACGCCTGTCTGTCTAAGATTGACCTATAGGTAAGCCGATAGATAGCGCATTTGCTTAATTAGTAATTGATGAAGGGGCAGCTTACTTGGGGTAATGCTACCTCTGGCGTGGTACTTTTCATTTCTATAGAAAAGCAGACTGAACAACCTATGGAAAACAAGCCAATAAATAGCATTCCTCCATGGTCTTTGCATCAGCTCCTGCCTTCAGGTTCCTGTCCTGTTGGATTCCTGACTTCCTTTGAAGATGAACAGTGATGTGGAAGTGTAAGTCAAATAAACCATGTCATCCCCTAACTGCTTTTAGTTATGGTGTTTCACCACAGCAGTAGTAACCCGGACAAGGACAGAGTCTTGCACGAGGCAATCCCAATAACAAATCCTCAGGGGAAAGGCTGTGTTTTCATCCAATCATTATTTAAGACTTTTATCATGGTCGTCTAACATAGGGAAATAGTTACAGTAGGCACCAAGGATACAGAAAACCAGGTAAATAAAATATAAAATATAAAAATACCAAATAATCATAAATAAAATATATTTCTCCTTTTCTGTGTCTGGCACTTTCCTGTATTCCTCATTTGAGAAGAGGTGAACTTTGTTCATCTAAGCTGAGTATTTCAAGCATGAGTTGTTTGGGAATACGTTTGTTTGGTGCCTTGAAACCCTTCTATTCACCTCCATGCCAGGGCAATCTGGCCTGTCTTCTCTTTTTGGAGGTACTTTGAGTTTCATTCACTGCTCTTACTCTGGGTCAGTCATAACCACGATCTTCTATTTAATATAATATTAACATTAATGATTTGGTTTGAGGCAAATTTCAAAGGTTTGCCTTGAAATTGCTTTTATGTCCTGTGCCATCTTAGCAATGCCCACTTGACAGTATCACACTGACATACATGCAGGAGCTACAAAATAGCTGGATTGAAGAGATTCAAGATGCTGGAGAGACTGCCCAGTAGTTAAGATCATGTATCTCTCTTCCAGACGACCAAAGTTTGGTTTCAAAATACTCATGTCTCATTCCTCACATCATTTAACTACAGCTCCATGGACCTAATACTTTCTTCTGGCTTCTGTGGACATCTGCAAAGATGTGGCACACACATAAATAAAAAGCTACTTTAAAATATTAAAAATAAAAAATTCAGAGTTCAGAGTTCAGGACTTTGCACAGACAGAGCTACATGCGGCATGATAGTGAGCCTGGCATTTGGGTTTGTGGTGCTTCATGAAAGCACGTGGTTCATGGCACAACTTGGGATCCATCCCATGAGTGGGCATCAATTCCTGACACTATTACTGATGCTATGTTGGGCTTGCAAATGGGAGTCTATCATGGCTGTCCTCTTAGAGGTGGTACCAGAAGCTGACTGAGCCAAGACTCACAGCCAAGCATTAGACTGAGGTTGGGAACTGCTATGGAAGAGGAAGAGGGAAGGTCTCAAGGAGTTGAAGTGGGTGGCAACACCATAGAAAATCAACAGTGTCAAGTAACCTGGACCCCTGGGAGCTTCCAGAGACTGAGCCACCAACCAAAAAGCATACAGGGGCTAGTTTAAGACCCCCACCACATGTGTAGCAGAGAACTGACCCCAGAGTGGGTGAATAGGCGTGGTGGGGCACCCTCTCTGAGATGAAGTGGGGGAGTAATGGAAGGAAGACCTCTGTGAGGGCGGACGGGGGGGCAACATTTAGGATGTAAATAAATAAAGTATGTAGTAATAATAATAATAATAATAATAATAATAATAATAATAATAATAATATCCATTCCTAGCTCCTTGTTTTCTTCCTGACAGTTTTTTGCTTCACTCATCTTTGTTTGGGAATTTGACCCAGCAAGAGCCACAGCGATGGTAGAGCAAATCCTAAAAGCAAGCACGATGAACTTACTGTTATGCAGGGAGAGGTAGGCAGAGATGAGGGGCTGTTGGGTAGACTATCCACAAGTATGACAGGTAGGAGGTGGTCTGAGGGCTTTGCTCACTTTCTTGTTCTTTTCTGCTAGCAGAGCCTGAGAAGTCACTGCATGCAAGTCCTTCATTTATCCTCTTTTTCCTGTATTGTTCAGCCCCCTTTGATTGGGTCATTCCCATAGCTGGCCTATATGTTCATTTATTACTTTCAAAGTAGCTGTCTATTTAATCCACCCCCCACATGTTATGGCTATGTTTACTTTGTCTCCAAGCCTCTCAAAATATTGTCCTTTAGTCCAGTTTATCATTTCCTCTTCTTTAAATTAAAAAAAAAAATGTAACGCACACACACACACACACACACACACACACACACACACACACACACAGGGGCACACAAACGGGCACACACATTCTGCATGTGTGTGTGTCCCAGGTGATTGTGAGCTGCCTGCCTGATGTAGGCCCTGGGAACTGTAATTGGGTCCTCTGGAAGTGCATCAAGCATGCCTAAGTTCTCAGTCATCTCTGTAGCCCCGAAATGCTTTCTTAACTTAGATTCTAGCTGAGGCTGGTCTGCTTTGTCTTCCTCCCACCTCACCAGACACTTCTACATCCAGACTAAGCAAATCTCATGGCATTGCTACATATAGTCAAATCAATACAACCCCAAAGGGTCTACAACAAATGAAAGTATTGGAAGAATTAGATTCCTTAGGTGTTGTGTTTATTACTCCAAATTAGATACAAGCTTCCATTTAATATCAGTGCCTCTGGCACTGTTTAATATGCCGTGGATTCTTAAAGCACGTGGCTCAGGAAATCCCTGCCTAGCCCTTTTAGGTATTATGTCCAGTTCTTCAGTCAAAAGATATAAATACTCTCTCCACCTAAAAATCCCAGGGGGAGTCTTTTATCATTCTCCTTTCCTACTTCATTCATTTGTTGACTTCAACATTACAATATTGTCCTGCTTACATTCTACATTCAGCTGGCTGCTCCTGGATTACAAAATAAAGTTCTGCTCTCTCTCTCCCTACCTCCCTCTCTCTCTCTCTCTCTCTCTCTCTCTCTCTCTCTCTCTCCCTCTCTTTTTGAGACAAGGTTTCTCTGTATAGCCCTGGCTGTCCTGGAACTCAATCTGTAGACCAGGCTGGCCTCAAACTCAGAAATCCACTTGTCTCTGCTTCCCAAGTGCTGGGATTAAAGGTGTGTGCCACCACTTCCTGGCAAGTTCTGCTCTTTTAAGCGACCCCAGTTATAAATATTTGATGTTAACTTGTTCTGACTCATGGTTGTTGTAGGGGGAGCTTTTCTGCTCTGAACTGCATGCTGAATGTGAATGAGGTGTTGCACTTATATTAACTTATAGCAGGGTTGTGTGTAACCATGAGAGGAAAGCAACACACCAATTATTTCCTTGTTCAATTCTAAGCAAAGATGACAATGGCACAGTTCAGTGGCATGAGTCACTTGAATCCCTGAATTAGTCTCTGCACATGACATCTGAAAGAAAGTCATAACCATTTTCTCATTAAAGCAGAATATGAGAGCAGGTTGCTAAATTCACAGCCTACCAGCTTTGTGTTAGTGGCACAGTGTTTATTGTCTACTGGGTCCTAGCTGCTCTTATTAATTTGGAAGCATTTCATAGAAAATGAAATGGATTCCATTTCTGCAACTGGCAATTATGGATTATGTCAATGCCTTTAGTCACCCAGAGATTTATTTATGCATGTCACTCAATGGGGCAATTTGCAATTCTGGACAGATTGCATGGCTTTATTCAGACTGCTTGTGCCTAAAGCCTAAGCTTTCCTCACTTCTTGAAATGGCACAATCACAAGCTTAGTATCTGCTCTATGTAAAAGGAGTCCCAGATGAGAAGAGGAGAGATGTGTGCTTTTGGGGAGACCAACATGATTCCATTAAATACAATTTTATGAACTCCTTCAGGGTAAAGGCCATCTGTACTGGAGCTTTGGGAGAAGTAGATGAGCTAAACAATTCCTATCACCAGCAAGCTTGATGAAGCTTCTTCGACCCAGACAGTAGGCTCCTTGGGGAGTTGTGGTATTAAACACTTTTAGGAGAGAGCCTTCGTGAAGGGAGATGATACAGGTGTGGAGGGTCCTGTGGCTGCAAGGCTCTCTCTGGGGCTAATTTCATAGTTTACTTCTCTCCTTCTTTAAAACACCACTCTACTGCTATGGCTCTAGATCCTTAAACTAACTCAAAGACCTCCAAGAGAGTGTGTTTTTGTTCTACTGACCAACAACTAGCAGACTGTAGACATTGCAACAAGGGCAGATGTTGGTAAGAGGTGCATAGGTTCTAGATGCCTCTAGAAGCTTATTTTAACATCCTTCAAAAGGTCATGGAGCACACTACATATTTTTGCTTAGTTCCAAAAAGGATCAGAGGATGGTAGTTTGCTAGAGGACAAATTTTAGGTTCTCGGCACTGTTGAAGAATATTATCTGGTACTGGTTTCCAGTTTATATGTGAAATGATTAAACTCTCCAAACTTAGAAAATATCCAAAGTCACTTTTCTAGGCAATTATTAGTATTTTCCCCTCTCTTTGAAAGTGAAATATTGAGAAATAGAATTTGAGGAGTTTTTGTTGTTTATTTCAAGGTACACGATTTGCATTTGAAAATCAAAGGGATACAAGTTAGAAAGGAAGAAGTTAAATTATCACTATTTGCTGATGATATGATAGTATACTTAAGTGAGCCCAAAAATTCCACCAGAGAGCTCCTAAAGCTGATAAAAACTTCAGGAAAGTAGATGGATATAAAATTAACTCAAGCAACTCAGTGGCCTTCCTCTACACAAAGGATAAACAGGCTGAGAAAGAAATTAGGGAAACAACACCCTTCACAATAGTCACAGATAATATAAAACATCTTGGTGTGACTCTAACTAAGCAAGTAAAAGATCTATTTGACAAGAACTTCAAGTCTCTGAAGAAGGAAATCGAAGATCTCAGAAGATGGAAAGATCTCCCATGCTCGTGAGTTGGCAGAATTAATATAGTAAAAATGGCCATCTTACCGAAGGCAATATACAGATTCAATGCAATCCCCATGAAAATTCCAACTCAATTCTTCACAGACTTAGAAAGAGCAATTTGCAAATTTATCTGGAATAACAAAAAAAACCCAGAATAGGGAAAACTGTTCTCAACAATAAAGGAACCTCTGATGGAATCACCATCCCGGACCTTAAGTTGTACTACAGAGCAATTGTGATAAAAACTTCATGGTATTGGTAGTGACAGGCAGGTAGATCAATGGAATAGAATTGAAGACCCATAAATGAACCCACACACCTATGCTCACTTGATCTTTGACAAAGGAGCTAAAACCATCCAGTGGTTTTAGCTCAGACTCAGATGTCCTTCAATAGAAGAGTGGTTACAAAAAATGTGGTACATCTACACAATGGAGTACTACTCAGCTATTGAAAACAATGAATTTATGAAATTCTTGGGGAAATGAATGGATCTAGAGAATATCATCCTGAGTGAGGTAACCCAATCATAAAAGAACACACATGGTATGCGCTCACCAATAAGTGTATATTAGCCCAGAAACTCGGAATACACAGAGTACAATCCACAAACCACAAGAAACTCAAGAAGAAGGAAGACCAAAGTGTGGATACTTTAATCCTTTTTAGAAGGGGGAACAAAATACCCATGGAAGGAGTTGCAGAGACAAAGTATGGAGCAGAAACTGAAGGAAGGACAATCCAGAGACTGCTTCACCTGGGAATCCTTCCCATATTCAATCATCAAATCCAGACACTATTGTGGATGCCAGCAAGTGCTGGCTGACAGGAGCCTGATATTGCTGTCTCCTGAGAGGCTCTGGCACTGCCCAACTAGTACAGAAGTAGAAGCTCACAGCCATCCACTGGACTGAGTCAGGGTTCCCAATGAAGGAGCTAGAGAAAGGACCCAAGGAGCTGAAGAGTTTGCAGCCCCTTAGGACACACAGCAATATGAACTAACTAGTACTCTCAGAGCTCCCAGGGACTAAACCCCCAACCAAGGAGTACACATGGTGGGACTAATGGCTCTAGCAGTATATGTAGCAGAGGATGGACTAGTTGGCCATCAATGGGAGGAGAGGCCCTTGGTCCTGTGAAGGTTCTAAGCCCCAGTGTAGGGGAATGCCAGGGCCAGGAAGTGGGAGAGGGTGGGTTGGTGAGCAGGGGGAGGGAACAGGGTGTTCTTTTTTGGTTTTGTTTTTGTTTATATAGTATTTTCTTTTTTCTTTTTTTTCAGAGAGGAAACTGGGAAAAGAGATATCATATGACATGTAAATAAAGGAAATAATAATAATAATAATAATAATAATAAAAAAAAGATTATACTGGAATAGTATAACTAAGCATGGGTCTCACTGTGCCAAGGCTTATGGTTCAAAAGTGCTTTTAAAACATTATTATTTAGAAGAAAAAGACATAATAGCATAGAACTTAGTTGTTTTTTAATAATAAAGAGAAAATTGTTTTTGAAGAGCTAATTGATGCTGCTTCTTCTTTAGGCTGTGGATTCATCTGTTGAGTGGTTCTTCACTCATATTTTGGACTTCCACATCATATCTCAAGTGTTGTGTGCCTCTGAACACTTATAACTAGAAAGGAACAAACAAACCCCAAGAACAAGGAGAAAGGATAGCCTCCATTTTAGTCTGAAAACATTTAGAGACTCTATCTTCTGAGTGCTAGTATTAGAAGATCACCATATTATGGCAATTCCTAGGAAAGTTGGGAACCTATCTACCTCAAGACCAAGTTATACCACTCTTGGGCATATACCTAAAAGATGCTTTATCCTGTCACAAAGACATTTGCTCAATCATGTTCATTGTAGCTTCAGTCATAAGAGACAGAAACTAGAAACAACCTAGTTATCACTTAATATAAGAATAGATAAAGAAAATGTGGAATATTTGACGTATCACTCAGCTATTAAAAAAATGACATCACGAAATTCACAGGGAAATATATGGAACTAGAAAAATAAAAAAACCATCCTGAGCAAGGTAATCCAGACTCAGAAATATAAATATGGTATGTATTCATTTATAAGGGGATATTACCCATTAAGCAAGTAATAACCAACCAACAATTCAGACTCAGGGAGATTAAGTAAAGAGAGGTAAAGGAGTGTCTGCTCTCTGCCTGGTAGCTGAAGCTGTTCCACAGCCTGCTGTGCACAGGTCCCACCAGGGAAGACCTGTTCTCCCAGAAGGGCTTTCAAACTTGGGATTCAGAGGTGAGATAGCTGCCACTTTCTCTCTAGTAATTGTCTGGAGTGGGGTGGCATGTGGCACATGAGATGCAGGAACAGTGGAGCGGCTGGTACAGGATTCTTCAGTCACTATCTGCACCCAGAGCTTGGGCTGTTCCTGAGCCTTCTGTACAAAAGGTCTCCCAGGAGAGAGCTGGCCTCCCAGGAGTGCTGACACAGGCTTACAGACCCACAGTATGGACAAGCTCCAAGCAGAAACAGCAAGACCGTCTAACACCACAGATAACTAGATGGTGAAAGGCTAATGCAAGAATCTTACAAACAGAAACCAAGGCTACTTGTCATCATCAGAACCCAGTTCTTCCACTACAGCAAGTGTTGGATGCCCCAACACACTGTAAAAGCATGGATTTAAAATCATATCTCACGATCGTGATAGAGGATTTTAAGAAGGAGATAAATAGCTCCCTTAAAGAAATACATGAGAACACAAGTAAACAGGTAAAAACACAAAAAATCCCTTAAAGAATTACAGGAAAACACAACCAAACAGGTGAGGGAACAAAACGATCCAGGATCTAAAAATGGAAGTAGAAACAATAAAAAAATCATAAAGGGAGACAACTCTGGAGATATAAAACCAATGAAAGAGATCAGGAGCCATAGATGCAAGCATCACAAACAGAATACAAGACATAAAAGAGATACTCTCAGGCACAGAAGATACCATGAAAGATATTTACACAACAATCAAAGAAAATGTCAAATGCAGAAAGATCCTAACCCAAAATATCCAGGAAATCCAGGACAAAATGAGAAGACCATACCTAAGGATAATAGGTATAGAAGAGAGAGAAGATCCCCAACTTAAAGGGCCAGTAACTATCTTAAACAAAATTATAGAAGAAAACTTCCCTAACCTAAAGAAAGAGATGCCCATGAACATACAAGAAGCTTACAGAACACCAAGTACATTGGACCAGAAAAGAAATTCCTCCTATCACATAATCAAAACACCAAATGCACTAAACAAAGAAAGAATATTAAAAGCAGTAAGGGAAAAAAGTCAAGTAACATATAAAGGCAGGCCTTTTAGAATCACACCAGACTTCTTACCAGAGACTATGAAAGCCAGAAGATCCTGGACAGATATCATACAGACCCTAAGAGAACACAAATACCAACCTAGGCTACTATACATTGCAAAACTATCAATTACAATAGATGGAGAAATTAAGATATTCCATGACAAAAGCAAATTTACACAATATCTCTTCACAAATCTAGCCCTTCAAAGGATAATAAATGGAAATCACCAACACAAGGCAAAACTACACCCTAGAAAAACCAAGAAAATAATCTTCTTTTAACAAACCAAAAAGAAGAAACCCACAAAACATAATTCTACCCATAACAATGAAAATAAAGGGAAGCAACAATCATTATTCCTTAATATCTCTTAATAACAATAGATTTAGTTCTCTAAGAAAAAGACCAACTAACAGACTGGATACATAAACAGGATCCAAAATTTTGCTGCATATAGGAAACACATCTCAGTGACAAAGAGACACTACCTCAGAGCAAAAGTTTGGAAAAGAATTCTCCGAGCAAATGGTCGAAAGAAAACAAGCTGGAGTAGCCCTTCTAATATCAAATAAAATCCACTTTCAACCTAAAGTGATCAAAAAAGATAAGGAGGGAAAATCTAACAAGATGAATTCTCAATTCTGATCATCTATGCTCCAAATGTAAGAGCATCTACATTCATAAAAGAAACTTTACTAAAGCTCAAAACACACACTGAACCCCACACAATAATAGTGGGAGAGTTCAACACCCCACTCTCAGCAATGGACAGATCATAGAAACAGAAACTAAACAGAGACACAGTGAAAGTAACAGATGTTATGCGCCCAATGGATCTAACAGATATTTATAGAATATTTCATCCTAAAGCAAAAGAATATACCTTCTTCTCAGCACCTCATGGTACCTTCTCCAAAATTGACCTATAATCGATCACAGCACAGGCCTCAATGGATACAAGAAGATTAAAATAATCCCATGCATCCTATCAGATCACCATGGACTAAGGCTTGTCTTCAATAACAATAGAATGCCCACATACACATGGAAGCTGGACAACATTCTACTGAATGATCACTTGGTCATGGAAGAAATAAATAAAGAAATTAAAGACTTTTTAGAGTTTAATGAAAAAGACGCCACTACATACTCAAACTTAAGTGATACAATGAAAGCAGTGCTAAGAGGAAAACTTAAAGCTCCGAGTGCTTCCAAAAAGAAATTGGAGAGAGCATATACTAGCAGCTTGACAGCACATCTGAATGCTCTAGAACAAAAAGAATCAAATACACATAAGAGTAGTAGACAGAAGGAAATAATCAAACTCAGAGCTGAGATAAACCAAGTAGAAACAAAAAGAGCTATACAAAGAATCAACAAAACCAGGAGCTGGCTCTTTGAGAAAATCAACAAGATAGACAACCCTTAGCCAGACTAACCAGAGGGTACAGAGACAGTATCCAAATTAACTAATTCAGAAATGAAAAGGCAGACATAACAATAGAAACTGAGAAAATTTAAAAAAAATCATTAGATCAAAAGCCTATACTCAACAAAATTAGAAAATCTGGATGAAATGGACAATTTTCTAGACAGGTACCCGCTACCAAAATTAAATAAGGATTGGATAAATTTATAAAGTCCCCTACTGCCTAAAGAAGTAGAACTCGTCATTAATAGTCTCCCAATCAAAAAAAAAACCCAGGACTAGATGAGTTTAGTCCAGATTTCTATCAGAACACTAAAGGAGACCTAATACAAATACTCCTCAAACTATTCCACAAAATACAAACAGAAGGTACTCTACCCAATTCGTTCTATGAAGCCACAACTACTCTGATATTTAAACCACACAAAGACCCAACAAAAAAACGAACTTCAGACCAATTTCAGACCAATTTCCCTTACGAATGTTGATGCAAAAATGCTCAATAAAATTTTTGCAAACTGAATCCAAGAGCACATCAAAACAATCATCCATCATGACCAAGTAGGCTTCATCCCAGGGATGCAGGGATGGTTCAATATATGGAAATCCATCAATGTAATCCACTCAATAAACAAACTCAAAATGAAAAACCACATGATCATTTCATTAAGTGCTGAGAAAACATTTGACAAAATTCAACACCCCTTCAAAATTAAAGCCTTGGAAACATCAAGAATTCAAGGCCCATACCTAAACATAGTAAAAGCAATATACAGCAAACCAGTAGCCAACATCAAACTAAATGGAGAGAAACTTGAAGCAATCCCACTAAAATCAGGGACTAGGCAAGGCTGCCCACTCTCTCCATACCTTATCAATATATTACTCAAAGTCCTAGCCAGAGTAGTTAGACAACAAAAGGAGGTCAAAGGGATATAAATTGGGAAGGAAGAAGACAAACTATTACTATTTGCAGATAGTATGATAGTATACTTAAGTGACCACAAAAATTACACCAGAGAACTCCTAAAGCTGATAACTTCAGCAAAGTAGATGGATAATAAATTAACTCAAAGAAATCAGTGGCCTTCGTCTACTCAAAGGATTAACAGGCTGAGAAAGAAATTGGGAAATAACACTCTTCACAATAGTCACAAATAATATAAAATATCTTGGTGTGACTTTAAGCAAGTGAAAAATTTGTATGACAAGAACTTTAAGTGTCTGAAGAAAGAATTAGAAAAAAATTCTCAGAAAATGGAAAGATCTCTCATACTCATGGATTGAAAGGATTAGTATAGAAAAAAAGGCCATCTTGCTGAAAGCAATCTGTAAATTCAATGCAATCCCCATGAACTCAATTCTTCCTAGAGTTAGAAAGAGCAGTTTTCAAATATATCTGGAATAACAAAAATCCTAGGATAGGAAAAACTATTCTCAGCAATAAACGAACTTCTGGTGCAATCACCATCCATGAACTCAAGGTGTACTACAGAGAAATTGTGATAAAAAATAAATAAATAAAAATCTGCATGGTATTGGTACAGTGACAGGCAGGTAGATCAATTGAATAGAACTGAAGACCCAGAAATGAACCCACACACCTATGGCCACTTGATCTTTGACAAAGGAACAAAACCATCCAGTGGACAAAAGACAGCATTTTCAACAAATGATGCTGGTCCAACTGGTGGTTAGCATTTAGAAGAATTAAAATTGATTCCTATCTCCTTGTACAAAGCTCAAGTCCAAGTGGATCAAGGACCGCCACATAAAACCAGATACACTAAAACCAATAGTGTACATGGTCACAGGGGAAAATTCCTGAACAGAACACCAATAGCTTATACTCTAAGATCAAGAATTGACAAATGGGATGTCATAAAATTGCAATGCTTTTGTAAGGCAAAGGATACTCTCAATAGGACAAAATGGCAACTGACAGATTGGGAAAGATCTTTACCAACCCTATATCTGACAGAGGGCTAATATCTAATATATACAAAGAACTCAAGAAGTTAGACTCCAAAGAACCAAATAACCCTATTAAAAGTGGTGTACAGAGCTAGACAAAGAATTATCAACTGAGGAATACTCAATGACTGAGAAGCACCTAAAGAAATGTTCAAAATCCTTAGTCATCAGGGAAATGTAAATCAAAACAACCCTGAGATTCCACCTCACTCCAGTCAGAATGGCTAAGATCAAAAACTCAGTGACAGCAGATGCTGGCAAGGATGTGGAAAAAGAGGAACACTCCTTTATTGCTGGTGAGCTTGCAAGCTGGTACAACCACTCTGGAAATCAGTTTGGTGTTTCCTCAGAAAATCCGACATAGTACTACCTGAAGACACAGCAATATCACTCCTGGGAATATACCCAGAAGGTGTTCCAACATGTAATAAGGACGCGTGCTCTACTATGTTCATGGCAGTCTTATTTATAATAACTAGAAGCTCAAAAGAACCAAGTTGTCCTTCAACAGAGGAATGGATACAGAAAATGTGGCACATTTACACAATAGAGTACTACTCAGCTATTAAAAACAATAAATTCATGAAATTCTCAGGCAAATGGATGGAACTAGAAAATATGATCTTGAGTGAGGTAATCCAGTCCACAAGAAAACTCACATGGAATGCACTCACTGATAAGTGTATATTATCCCAGAAGCTCGAAACATTCAAGATACAATTCACAGACTACATGAAGTTCAAGAAGAAGGAAGACCAAAGTGTGGATAGTTCAGTCCCTCTTAGAAGGGAGATCAAAATACGCATGGAAGTAGTTACAGAGACAAAATGTAGAGCAGAGACTGAAGGAGGGGCCATCCAGAGACTGCCCCATCTGGGGAATCTATCCCATATACAGTGATTAAATTCAGACACTATTGTGGATGCCAACAAGTGCTTCCTGACTGGACCCTGATATAGCTGCCTCTTGAGAGGTTCTACTAGTGCCTGACAAATACAGAGGTGGATGTTCTCAGCCAACATGTGGACTGATCTCAGGGTCCCCGATGGAGGAGCTAGAGAAAGGACCCAAGGAGGCGAAGGGCTTTGCAGCCGCATACGAGAAACAATATGTACCAACTAGTACTTCCAGAGCTCCCAGGGACTAAACCACCAACCAAAGAGTACACATGGAGGGACTTATGTCTCCAGTTGCATATGTAGCAGAGGATGGCCTATGTTGGTCATCAATGGGAGCCCTTGGTCCTGTGAAGGTTCTATGCCCCAGTATAGGGGAATGCCAGAGTCAGGAAACGAGAGTGGGTGTATTTGTGAGCAGGGGGAGTGTACAGGGGGAGGGGATAGGGAGTTTTTGGAGGTGAAATCAGGAAATGTGATAACATTTGAAATGTAAATAACAAAAATATCTAATAAAAAAAAGAAAAAGAGAGGTAAAGGAGGAGTAAAGAGAGAAATATAATAGATTTCAATGGGCAGACCAGGAGCAGATGGAAATGGGAGTGGGATTAGGTAGTAGGGAAATAGAGTGGAGGGAGAGAGTGTGAGGAGAGACAGCTGGAATTGAGTGTACATTTAGTGAGTGGTGTGGACACCTAATACATTGGGAAGTTCCTGGAATTTCTGAAGGTATTACTAATGAGGACTCCTAGTACTGGGCGGAGGGGTACCAAGTCTCTATTGGCCATCTGTTGTAGCCAGGTGAGCTTTCAGTGGTGGGACTAGAGAACATTCAATAGAGTTGATGGTTAAGAGGGTCCCATGCAAATCCCCAAACTACCCAGACTGTCGTTGAGACAATGACAGCAGGACCTCATTGCTGAGGACAACAGCTACACAACTCACTGAAAATGGAGAAGTCAAGCTGGTGCCTACAAGGAGCCCTGACATTCTAGTCTCCTTGGTGTTGGAAGATACTCTGTGGGCTAAAGAAAGAAAAGGGTAGATACCAACCCAGCCTCAAAAACCTTTGACCTACATTTGTCCTGCCTAGAAAGTATGCTAGACCAATGGTGGCACAGAACTTGTAGCCAACCAATGTCTGATTGGATCTAGGGCCCACTCCATGAGAAGGAACCACACCCAGCACTGCTTAGGTAACCAAGAACCAGAGATTATATGGCCCAGAGACCTAGGGTAAAACCAAACACTACTGGTCTAAAAAACAATCAATAAAACGATTCCTAATGATATTATGCAATACTCATAGATCAATGCCTTATCTAGTTATCAGAGAGGCTTCCTCCAGCAGCAGATGGGAACAGGTACAGAGATCCACAGACAGACATTATTCAGAGAGGGAGAATGTGTCTAAATTTGGAGATCTCTATCAAATCTCTCCCCTCAGAACACAGGGAATCCTATTTGAGAGGAGTCAGAAAGATTGTAAAAGCCAGAGGGGATGGAAGACATCAAGAGACCAAGACCCTCTGAGTCAATTAAGCAAGGCACGTATGAGCTCACAGAGACTGAAGCTGCAAGCAAAAGGCCAACTACACAGGTCTACACCAGTATGTATGTGTATGTGTGTGTGTGTATATAGACACACACATGAATATATAATATGTTATTGAGTATTAACTTATTATTTGAAAGAGACTCCTGACTGTGAGAATGAGTGGGCATCTGACTCTCATGCCTGCTCTCAACACTCTTTTCCCCCTGTTGGGTTGCTGTGTCTAACTTCAATGACAGGTTTCACTTTGTATTTTATTTTGTCATGTTTGTTGTTATGTTAGAAGCCTGTTCTTTTCTCATGAGAGACAGAAAGGGAGTGGTTCTGGAAAGGAAGGGAAGGTGGGAAGAAACTTGGAGGAGTAGAGGGAGGGGAAACTATAATCAGAATATATTGTATGAGAAAATAATCTATTTTCAATTAAAAAAGGGGGGGCATAGCCATATTAGCATGAGTAACAGATAAAACATGAAGACAAAGCCATTAAAACAGAGACATTTGGGAGCTGGATCAGCACAAGAACAGCACCAAGACATTCCTGGCTTAGGCTACCATCTGCTGAAGTTAGCAGACATTGGTAGCTGGAGATAAACTCAGGCTGAGGTATTTACTTAAACTTTATTTGACCTGTAGACATAGTACCAGTATCTTTCATTATGCAGACTAAAGTTTATTGCACAGATGGAATACTTATCTCCCCACGAATACTTTCAGTGGTTTGAGCATAAAGAAGCTGCTGTGACTACAAAGGCTGTTAAGGCCCTGCACAGTGTTCTCACAGAGAATTCTGGAAGCATCCGTCCTACACACTCAGATGTGTTGCTTAAAATTGATGCCTGGGCACTTAATCCTGTTGGATTTGTGTCTGAAATGCTGCCCCAAACTCGATACTGCTGGGAAATGAGGTGAGTGTTGCAGTAATTCCAAACTGACTAAGCATTTTAAAGCTTTAGACTATAAAACTGCAAGGAAGTGATATTGCTGTAGAAGATCCCAAGGTCCTCTTTGTCTGTTCACTGTTTCTCCCCTGATCTACCACTGATGTAATCATTTAGATACTGTAGGACCAGCTTCCCGGGTCAATCCATTCATCTTTTGCTTTCATTTATTTGCTTAAAAGCCACCAGTCAGATGTCAGCTGCCATTACACAGAACCAACACCAGGAGGCGATCAAAGTACACCACACTAATGATATCAAGTCAGTTGGTGCTCAGCCACGACCCAAAATAGCTTGCACTGGACCCAGCTGGCAGAAACTCTGATCAGTGTAACTCACCGCACAAATAGGGTTTTAAAGGGTACTGCACAGCACATGCGTTCAGTAGGATTATTATAATCATAAAGAGTTGTTGCACAGTGCCGAAGACAACAATGGCATCCCATAACTGTAAGAGGTGGCACAGAATAGAATGTAGAGAGAATCACCCTGCCTGGTGTTGGTGTCCCCCAGTGCTGGTAATTTATAGGGGCCATGAGACTAGTTTCACTTCCTGCACACATGCAGTCTCAGGTACTCACGGCACAGACTGCATTCCTCTAACTTAAGAGAGTCCCGTGACTCTCCAAATGCCAAGAATTCCTTAGACCAAGAAGGAAGGGTGTTTGTGACTATTGTGACTAGATTCTTGGAAATGATTCCTGTAACAAAGCACTTCTTGAAAGGAATGTGTGAGAAAAAAAATCTGGTCAATTCTTTAGAAACTGCTCGGGGAACGTGCCAAACATTGTTTGTGTTTGACTTTTAATGTTCAAGACGCAAGCAACTGTTCCTTTGGGGTTCTGTATTTCCGTTAATAAACACCAGCTTCTCACTTCAGTTCCCCTGAATATGAAGCAATTGTTCAGTTGATTTTCTGTTTCTCTTTGTTGATAGATTTCCTGCAACGCATCTTCTAGCATCATATAGTAGTACTGGAGGCAAGGACATATGGCTAATTATTATTAGGGCAAGTATCTGAAAGTGGATCCTGAGAATGTTGTACACGACTGTGTGTTTTGATAGATAACTTCCCATTCCCACCCCAAGTCTTCATACCCATGCATTCCTGCTCTCCCTCTTTATGTACTCTTTCACGACAACAATGAATTCACTTTTACTTTTAAATCCCTAAATTAAGGGAATCCTCAAACAAAATGTTTTTGTCCCTAGGTCACTTGAAAAAAAAATCCCTCACTTTCTTGATATATCTTTATTATGACATCAATTGTGTTGTATACTGAAATGCATGCAAATGATAAATGAACCAATGACAATTTATCAGCTAAACAGAGCCATGTACCTACTCCTCATATTAAAACCATCCCATTACTTCAAATCCCTCCTTTTATGCTACAACCCAAAACAAGCCCGTATTTATCATTCGCTTACCAATGTTATAGCCTGTCTACTCCATATAGTGGTTAGAATGGTCATCAATTGTACTGTGGTATTTCTGGCAGTGGGCTCTGATTTGGGGGATGCAAATAACAGGGCCACCATCATTGGAAAAATTGAAATGAGAATTTATGAAAAATCTTCATTTATTGAAAATGAGGATTTATGTCCCCCCACCCAGAGTGGGGGCAGTGACTCAGCTGTTTCCACAACCCTTCCGGATAATTCAGGTACACCCAAAGCTTTGAAACTTCTTCCCTGCCTTCTAAAGCCCTGCCTCCTTTCATAACTCTGTTTCTCTTTTAGCCTTTAATACTTTAACCAGTATTAAAACAGCATGCTTACCAATGGTGCACTCTTTGAATATCTGTACTCAGGAGACAGAAGCAGTACTTTCTCTGTGAGTTTGATGTCAGCTTGGTCTACAGAGTCACTTCCAAGACAGGCGGAGCTGCATAGCCAGATCCTGCCCTATTAGAATACAGCAAACCCAACCAACCAACCAACCAACCAACCAACCAACCAACCAACCAACCAACCAACCAATCAATCAAACAACCAAGCAACCGAATGCCAATGTTCTCTGTGTGCTAAGCTGTGATATGTTAATCAATAGTAGTGATAAGATTGCATTCTCTACTCTTCTAAGCTTTAATGTTTATTTAGTAGCTCTGCTGAGGTTTACATAAAACTACTAAGTGTGTCCTATTTATTTCCAGTGTATAGTCTGAAATTTATTACTCCTTTCTAACAGGATTTTTCAGGACAAAGCTATTCCATTTCTTATTACAGTCCCATCCTTTGACAAGACACCAAAAAGAGGCTTTGCAAATATTTGCTGAAGAAATGAGCAAGACAAGCTATGTAAATAAAAACAAAGTCATCACGAAAGATCACCAGTTTCTACTTGCTGGGAATGTGTGTCTGGAAACTTTGCATATCTATGGTTCACAGTGGAAACAGACTTGCGGTCTAAGAACTCTTGGGTGGTAGCAGTCTCTGTGACTCTTTTCTGCCCTGTCCTTGTGTCACAACCTCCCTGGAGATTACCTCTGCTCAGATCCTACTCAGGAGGAATATTTGCCCTATCTTTCTCCATTAGAGCATATTCTGGACCATTCTTTAACCAAGAAGGAAAGACAAATGGAAAAATGTCTGGCTCCTTTCTAAACTGTCAGGGAGATAGCTGTGAGGGGTGTTTCATCTATCTTCTCATCTCATCATTGCCAAGTTAGCTCCCAGTTGCCCATTTTAGATGTGTCACTCTTGGGTCACCTTCCTTTTGTGTTTCTCCTCCCAAGCCTCTTCATTGTGCTTGTGGGATCCTCCTCTCAAAAGCCTCTTTTGTCCAGATCTTAGATTCAGTGTCTATTTTTCAGAAAATCCAAAATATACTAGTTAAGGCTGACCTAGAAAAAGGCAGGGAAATTGACATTTTTCCTCCTCTTGTGCAGAGACCCTGAACAATTTCTTTCATTTCTGAAAGTGTGTTCATTAGAAAACAGGATAACACTAAATTTTAGGGTTGCATTAAAATCCTGTTCAGCTTTTTCTAGGTATTATGCACATGTTTTTGCTTTGCTACAAAATTACCAAAAATGATGACTCATAAGGTGACCAAGAATCAATAGCATTCTTAAGATATCAGGCTAGTGACAAGTAGGTAAGAGACACACAGAAGCCAGCTTCCTTGACTGTCTTTGTTGATGGAACATGGTTCTCTGGGTTCCTGTCTGCTCTGAATCTCTATTTCCTTTCTGGGAAGATCTAGGATGTGTGTGTGTGTGTGTGTGTGTGTGTGTGTGTGTGTGTGTGTGTGTGAGAGAGAGAGAGAGAGAGAGAGAGAGAGAGAGAGAGAGAGAGAGAAACCTTATTGTCTTAGGTCTATTAAAACTTCCTGCCTTCAAGGAGCTTGCCTCACATATGGGAGACCCTGCATTCAACTGCAAAAATGAGTGAAAAAAAATGGGCAACACCAAATTCGTCACGTTAATCATGTTTAATTGTATAGTTCTATGGCAGTGGTTCTAGTCGCAAAGTCTGACAGCCGTTACCTCTGGTTCCAAAATTATTTTATCAATACAAACAGAAACTTTGTGTGCATTAAATGACTCACCATCATCCCCTGCCTCTTTGTGGCACTACTGTATCTGCCAGGATCCCCAAAGGAAAAGAACCAATGGAGCAAATACATATAAGACTTATATGACATGGTCTGGGCAGGCCAGCAACAGCTGTCCCACATTGGAAAGATTCAGAACCCAGTAGCTGCTC
Source organism: Mastomys coucha (assembly GCF_008632895.1). Taxonomy (NCBI): domain Eukaryota; kingdom Metazoa; phylum Chordata; class Mammalia; order Rodentia; family Muridae; genus Mastomys; species Mastomys coucha. The sequence continues at coordinate 1,560,911 of NW_022196906.1, read as the reverse complement.
AGTCCATGAGGCCAGATGCCGCAGCAGTTTCACACAGTAGGTCTGGAGTTCCCTGTAGAGTAAGTAGCTAGTCTTCAGTTAATGTTGGAAACCTAATGAAGCTTGCTTCTGATATCAGCAAAGGAGCACACTACCACCACCACCACCACCTCCACCACCACCACCAC
>NW_022196906.1:1547004-1559899 GCF_008632895.1 Mastomys coucha | reverse complement strand
ACCACCACCACCACCTTTTTGTAGTGCTGGTATCAAGCTGATGACATCATGCATATTAGGCAAACATATTCTATTGAGAGTCTAGCCTCTAGTTTCATTTCAGTTACCCTCTAGTATATAGTCTATATACAGTCTTTATACATTTGCCAGTTATTTTATACATTTATACATTTTATACATTTATACATTTACCAGTAATTGTTAGTGGAAAATGCAACATGTGACTCTTAGCAAATGTTTTCAAGGTGCATCTCTAGTACAATATGCAATTAGCTATTTTCCACTGGGTCTAGGCCTGCCAGTGCTCACCATCAATGCCAGCAGCAGGTTAGATCTTTTTAGTCTTCTATTGGAGCTATACCTTGCAGAAGACTTATTGAGTCAGATGGTTATCCCATGTTTTTAAGTTTTTAAGGAAGTGACAAACTGTTTTCCAAAGCAAACATGTCATTTGGCATTTCTTAATCCTACTAACATGTCTTTATCAATATTCTAATTTCCCCCATGTACTAGTGACTGGGGAGTGGTTCATTACTCTGGTTTTGACTTGAATGTTAAATGATGATTAATGATGTTGATTGATTTTTATGTGTGTTTAAAAAATTAATCCCCCTGCACATTCTATATTGGACTGTTTGTCTTTTTGATGTTAAACTGTAGGAGTTAATTCTATATGATAGTTAGTAACAGAATGAGATGTGTGTGTGTGTGTGTGTGTGTGTGTGTGTGTGTGATGAATGTTTAGGTTCATTTCACTTTGGTAGAGCTGTGATTTCATCTATTCTGGTGCTCCTTTGGCTACTGTTTTCATGGAAAATCTGCTTCCATTTCTCCATTTTCTTATTGTTCATATCTTTTGGATATAAACATAACAGGAGAGATGCTCAGGGGTCAGGAGTATGTCTTGATCTCCCAGAGGACCCATGTTCCAATCTCATCTTCATGGAATCCAATTCCATCATTGAATCTTCTGCAGGCACCAATATGCATGTGACATATAGGAACACACACACACACACACACACACACACACACACACACACACACACAAATAAACTTAAATTAAAAAATAAAATAAATCTCCTTGGCTAGTTATGTGATATTCACTGTATCTCAGTCATTGGTGAGGCTGAAGTAGCAGGATTGGGAATTCAAATTTAGTGTGGGCTACTACATAAGGAGTTTCAGGGCAGTCTGAGTTTCTTAGAGAATTTCTGTCTCAAATATAAGTAAATAAATAGTGCCATACAGACACCATTTTTTTTTTTGATAGGTGAGAGCTCATTTGTCAATCTTCATCTTTTTACTATGGAACGTAATTTATTTAGATATGAAATAATTGGTGATAAAAACATCTATCATTGCTGTTTGCTTTCTATGTGCTTCAAAGCTTTTGTGGTTGATGTAAATAAATTTATAAAAATAGGAAGGAGACAAGAAAATAAATAAAAAACTTTCCAATTCCTTCAAATATATGGTACTGTTTATCTTTACAGTTATTATGACAGAACTGCCTTTAACCTTAAAATAATACTCATTCAGATAAGTGTGAACTAAGACATACCTGCCATCTCTTGTGACTTGTGAGCCACAACATAGGAAAAAACCTGGGAGTGAACAGTACTTTCCACCAGTAGCGATCAACAGCATCCACCCATGTAATTTCCAGTGAGCTGTATTTTAGGAAGCAGAGACATAAGCAGGCCCGAGTCTGACATTTTCTCATTGATGGAGGTTTGTACAGCAGCCTGCGTGCTGTAGCCATGTGGTCTTGAACACTTTGCTTTTTTCTTTTGTTTCTTTTTTCTCTTCTTGTTCACATTGTTTTGGTTTTGTCTTGATACTGATCAGCTTTTTTATGCATGTTTCAAAAATTAGGTCCCCTGCCCATTTTATATTAGCCTGTTTGTCTTTTTGATGTTAAACTGTAGGAGTTCTTTGCATATTCTGGACAACAATAAAATGGCATTTTTTTTCTCTTTTAAATTAGCTTCATTCCACTTTGCTAGGACTATGACTTCAGCTACTCCCGTGCTTGCTTCTTTGACTATTGTTTCATTGCAATGGGGGTCTCACAGAAGTTCACAGGTTGGCCTTGAACTCCTAATCCTCCTCAGCACCGGGATGACAGGCATATACCACAATCAGGCCAGTGCCAACAAATGACCCCAGCCCAGCCCATTTTCAGATATGACTTTACCATGGGACTTTCTTTGTATCTTTGTTCTCTAGACACCCAGAATTTTCAGGAGGGTTAAAGAGCCTTTTGTACTGCAGTAATTATGAGTTTTCCAAATACCTTCCTTGAAATCAGTCAGAAATTCTGAAGATAGAAATGCCTTGCTGTCTTTAAGATTCCAGGAAACAATAGAGATGTCACCCCACTCCTTATCCTTAATCTTCCTTCCTTCAACATACAACACTTCCTTTGGGTCACAGATAGGAACTAGCCTGACTAGACTGAGGTGTTGGCTCTGTGCATTAGAACTGTGGAGTACAAATGGATCTTTGAAAGAAGCATGACCATTTCTTTTTCTTAAAAAACAAAAAAGAAAAACAAGCAAAACTAGTAAAACAACAAAAGGCAATAAGCAAATTGACCTGTTCTGTTCAAAGTCATGGTAAAGAGTAGGAGGGTGTCTAGAGCCCAGGTCTTTAGTCACTATTCATTTCCTCCTGCCAGGCATTCTTAACCTTTACTATACATTGGAACTAAGAGAAGGTTGGTTAAAACATGCTGTCAGAAGAATTAGGTTAGAATATTTAATTCTACTTAGAAGGCGGGAGCAGGGAAAGATTTCTATACATTTGAAATTCCCAGATGAAGGACTAGGGATTTAGCTCTTAGCATTTGCTAAGAAAACTCAAGACACCAGGTTCGGTCCCCATCATCGAAAACAACTCCCCAGGGGCATATTAAATCTGAACAAGATAGAGAGCATTGCAAAGAAGAAAGAGGAAGCCACATAAAAACCATTTTATCTGCCTGAAGTCTTAGCACAGAACAGTCAGATATGGGAGAAACAGGTGGGTTACTGTTCTGCCTTTCACTGTGGGGGGCATTTCACAGCCAGCAGAATCAGGAAGAAAGTGAGTCTTTTTCTTTCAGACCTTGAAAACATTAGCAGAGTTTAAGAAAATAAAAACCCAAATAGTCTCCATGGTTTGAAACAAGCCATTTGCGCGTTTACGGCTTGACCTCTAAGGACAGTATTTCTTTAGAGGCAGAGGTTGTAAGAAAGAAACAAAGATAAATGAATAAATAAATACATAAATAAATAAATAATTGCACCATCTTCTTCTCTTTGAGAAGCTCAGTGAATAGAGGATAATCGACAGGAGACACCTCTTTCTTCTCAGTTTGTCTCCCATCCATCATGTCATGAAGGAGCAAAGGGGACTGATTAAGAGGCTCTCTAAACATCATTACCACAGAGCACTGTTTTTGTCTGATTATGAATCCAGGGCATCAAAATCTTGCACCCTCTGAAGATCAGAACTGTAAAGTATATCCTTCAGTATAAGCACGCACACACACAAGAGCACATAGACCTCCCCCCCAACACATTCCATTTCAGTGAACCCTCATTTCTCTTACTTGATAAACCTTGTGGTGGTTTGAAAGAAAATGGTCCCCACAGGCTCATAGGGAGTGACACTATTAAGAGGTGTGGCCTTGTTGGAGTAGGTGTGGTGACACTGGGGGCAGGTTCTGAGGTCTCTGGTGCTCATAACAGGCCAGTCTCTTGTTGCTTCCTTCAGATCTGGAGGTAGAACTATCAGCACCATGTTTCCTGCCTTGATGACAATGGACTAAGACCCTCTGAACTATAAGCCATTCCTAGTTGAATATTTTCTTTGATAAATGTTGCTGTTGTTACAGTGTCTTCACAGCAATAGAAACCCTAACTAAGACAAATTTGAAATATCAGAAGTTAATGGACTCAGCTATTAAAATTTGAATAATGAATCAAAGTGTCAACAGTGCCAGGTTATGTTAAGAATGAATATATTTTGGAAAGGAAAGTCGTCGGGACAAACTCAGGTGTAGTAGTTTGAATAAGAATGACCCCATATGAGAACACAGTTCCCTAGTTGGTGGAACTGTTTGGGAAATCTTAGGAGGTATTGCTTTGTTGGAGGAGGTTTGTCACTAAGGACCAGTTCTGAAATTTCAGAAGCCCCAGTCATTTCTAATTAGCTCTTTCTGCCTCCAACTTGTGAATCAAGATATAAGCTCTCAGTTCCACCATCATGGAGTCACCCTCTGAAACTCTAAGCTTAAATGAAATCCTTTCTTTGCCTTGGTCATAGTGTTTTATCACAGCAGTAAAAATTAACTAAGCCATTGGCTATTACTTGGATCATACTGAATAAACACGAGTGTAGTATTTTCCCAGGGACTTGGGCCCGGGTTTGTGGCTCTTTCTTGGGAGATTCATGGAACTTACAAGACACATGAATAAGATTCACAAGATCCTTCACCAACATTATAAAGGAAATACAAGAGTGCTAGGGGGAGGATGCTCCTTGATGGAATTGCTTGCTGACTGGACAAGCAGCTCCAGGGACACAGCTTTCCTGGATTTTTCACTCTGACTATAATGGGCTTTGGTGATGCAGCTGCTTCTGACACATTATTTTTGTTTATTTATTTTTATTCTTTAATCTTTTTTTACAATCCAGACTTTATCCCCTCCCTTGTCTACCTTCTGACTATTCCACATCCCACCCCTCAGTCCCAATCTTCAAGAGGATGTCCTCACCCTCATCCCCCACCCCAGCAGAACTCCTCACTCCCTGGGGCCCCAAGTCTCTCGAGGGTTAGGTGCATCTTCTCTGACTGAGTAGAGACTTGGCAGTCCTCTGCTGTATATGTGTTGGGGGCCTCATATCGACTGGTATATGCTGCCTGGCTGGTGGCTCAGTGTCAGATACATTTTTAAGATTCCTCATATTTTGCTATCTTGTACAAAGCAGTTCTTGTGAAGAAATCCCTTGTTTCCCTCAAATGCAGAGTGAGTAAGTACAGAACAGAGTCCTGGCCACGGGAGGAATATTTTTCTTCCTAGTCAGTGAAATCAAAAGGCTGTTGAATATTTATTCTCAGCTCCAACTATATACAGGAAAATGGTATGGTCATCCTTCAGAGCTTGCCATGCCCTGAAGTGCTGGTGAAGGTGGAGCTGCTCAGATTTCCAGCATTAACTCCACTTTCAGACAGAAGTTGCCTGCATAGATTGCCATAGTCCTATGGGTCTCTCATCTGTAGTTTGTAGATATCACACTGTAAAGGAAAAACAAGGAGAAGTGGCATTTCCAACTGACTTGCAAGTTTTCTATTTTCTTTTAAAAGATTTGTTTTTAGTTTTAAGATATGTGTATCTGTGTGTGGGTATATATACCTATGAATATAGGTAAACAAAGTACAAAAGAAAATGTTAGATTCTCTGAGGTTGGACTCTTAGACAGTTGTGAACCATCCAGTATGGATACAGGGAGCCAAACTTGGTTCCTTATAAGAACAATTACAGGGTTAAGTTCAGATCCATATCTTCTGCTCAAGTTTTCTGTTGTTTAAGCTCCTTACATTGCGACCTCAGAGAGTGAATAAAACCACACAGGAGAATCATTTCTCATATACATGAAGCTAGTGGATTTTATAAGGCTTCAGGTTCAAGGAGTAGAAGAGATCTTTACCAAAGTCACAATTCCAAGTTGTCTTATAAGGAAATGGATGGGAAACAAAGGGGAAGAGAATCAATAGCTGATTGAGCCTTTCTGTATCTATATCTAAGATTTGATGTAGGTGCCAGATTCAGACGGAGCAGGTGGCTTCTAGTTTAACTTCATTCTGCCAGCAGTGGGAAACTGACCATGTGTTTTGGGTCTCAGATTTCTTTGTTTTTTACAATGATGCTCTGCTATTCCATAGGAAAAATGAAAGCATGTGCATCAAATATGCAAAATAAAAAGCAATATATGAGAAGTATGTATTCACTTCTACCTTGCAGCTCTGTTAGATGAAATTTGAAAAGCACATCCATGACAAACGGTCAAAAGACCTTGGCAGATTGGTTCCTCCTCTCCTTCCATCCACATAGATACATGCCCTACCCCTGCCATTCCCTGATGCCCTTTTCTGGGTAGACTGTATTGCTGCTGACTCTTTCTGGTTTCCTTGGTGCTTAGTGAAGCTCTGTGTACAGAACAGGAAGGTGTAGGAACCAAGAGTACAGAAAAGCCAAGTGCCTCAAGGGAGGAGAGCTTCATCTCATGCATAGATACAAGCATCTAAGATATCACTAACTTCAGGGTAGACTATGAACTAGATTTTCTATGAGAACTATATTTTTACATTAAGACAGTGATTTGTACAAGGTTATTTATTAAATATTTAAAAATATGGATGTAGCATACCTCCTCCTCTTCACGACTCTGTGTAAAGTATTGTAGTTTCATTTTTATATGAGTTAGATGCACAATGCTAGGCAACTTGCCCAGATTCACAATAATAAGTTACAGCCTGGAGATTCTTTTTATTATTAATAGATATTTTCTTTATTTACATTTCAAATGTTATCCCCTTTCCTAATTTCCCCTCTGAAAACCCCCTACCCCTCCCTACTCCCCCTGCTCACCAACCCACCCACTCCCGCTTCCTGGCCCTGGCATTCCCCTACACTGGGGCATAGAGTCTTCACAGGGCCAAGGGCCTCTCCTCACACTGATGACTGACAAGGTCATCCTCTGCTACATATGCAGCTGGAGCCAGGAGTCCCACCATGTGTACTCTTTGGTTGGTGGTTTAGTCCCTGGGAGCTCAACTGGTTAGTTCATATTGTTCTTTCTCCTATGGGGTTGCAAACCTCTTCAGTTCCTTGGGTCCTTTCTCTAGCTCCTTCACTGGGGACAGCCTGGGGATTCTAACCCAAGTCTGTTTCCAGATCAGTGTTGTATACCTGCTCCTAATGGCATATGAATCCTGTGTGTTGTAGCTAAGCTGCCAGCCTAATAGGCAATTAACTTTTAATGTCTTTATATTTGAATTTTTATTCAGTATACACATGTTCAGGGTGCTGTACTCACCAGGGTTTCTCAATACAACACATCCATATATCTCAAAAATCTTCCTGAGCCAGCATGTATTGTACTCATGTTTTAACAGCCTTATGGTTTTCTATTGCACTGATTTATGGAAAGCATCTTAGCTCAGTGGATGTCTGTGTAGTTTCTAGTTTTTATCACACATTGTGATGGTTAATATTGATGGTCAGCTTGAAAGGAGCTACAATCATCTGGAAGACTCTTATCACGCCTGTGAAGGATTATCTAGAGTAAGTGAATTGAACTGAGAAGAGCCACCCTGAGTGTATGCAGCTCCATTCTGTGAGCAGAGGTCTCAGATTGGATACACAGGCATGCTCACTACTTTCTTACTGTGGATACAATATGATCATCTGTCTTATAAACCTGCTGCTATTATTTCATTGCCAGGATGACTTCTTTCTTAGACCCTGTTCTATTGCTGTGAAGAGATACCATGATCATGCAGCTCTTATAAAACATTTGGTTGGTGCTCACTTCCAGTTTCAGAGGTTTAGTCCATTATCATCATGGCAGTGTACAGGTAGACATGGTAAAGCACCTGAGAGTAACACATCTAGATCTGCAGGCAGAAGGAAAAGAGAGGCACTGCACTTGTCTAATAAAAGTGTATGTGGTTGTAATTTATTAATATGCTCACAAATCCTTGTTAATATTTCTTCTTCTTCTTCTTCTTCTTCTTCTTCTTCTTCTTCTTCTTCTTCTTCTTCTTCTTCTTCTTCTTCTTCTCCTCCCCCTCCTCCTCCTCTTCCTCCTCCTCCTTCTTCTTTCTCCTCCTCCTCTTTGTCTTCCTTTTCTTCTGTTTTGTTTGTTTGAGAAAAGGTTTCAGGGTTTCCCTTGTATAGCCCTGGCTATCCTGGAACTCACTCTCTAGACCAAGCTGGTCTTGAACTGACAGAGATCTTCCTGCCTCTAACTACCAGGTATTTGGATTAAAGATGTGCACTACCATTATCCAGCTATATCTCTTATTGTAGTAGGCTTGAAATGTTTTCTAAATGTAATGTTCATTGTACTTCCCTAATAATAGTCATCACCATTTTCATCTTAATTCTGTAAACAACTTGCACACCTTTGAGGACCAAAGCCATTTAAAACCTTCACTTGCTTCTATTTTAAGAGTTGTGTATAAATTTTTAAGTAGTAAAGGCTATTTATCCATTGTGGATAGCATATTCTTATGACATATTTTATATGATTTGCAAACATTTGTTTTTGTTTTGAAAGTTATCTTCTCATCTTTTCTATACAGCATGCTTTGAGGTACCATAATACATAATTTTGAATGAGTCCAATTTGTTATTATTATTGGATGTTTGTGATATAACAAATATATATAGAAACCTTAGATTTCATAGGTATCACTATCTAAGAAACCTTGCCTAATCTCAAGCCTGGAAAGTTTATCTCTACATTTTCATCCAAGAACTTTAAATCTCTGATTTTAAGTTGGTGTTATACATTGTGATTTCAGGGTTCAACTTCATTTTTCTGCATGTGGCTATCCACTTTTTCAAGACTATGTCTTAATGTTTAAATTGATTTCTCACAACTATTGAAAATCAGATTTTCTACACTGCTTTATACATTGCCCTCAGCTGTGCTTTGGAGACCAATATGACTATCATTGTGCTCCAGTATGAGACAATCTTAATCAGTATAGTTTTGCTTCTTTCAAAATGACAAAGTGTAAATTATCCAGCTGTGCTCCTCTCAAGAATTTCCAGCCTCTCTGGCCCATATGATAGAATGATCTTATCAATGCCCTCAAATAACCTGATATTTTGATAAGCATTACATTGAGCCTATCTGTCACTTTGGAGGACAATGGCTGCCACATCAATGTCAATTCTTAATCCAATCCATGAAGCATGGAGTATCATTGATTTATTTATGTTTCTAATTAGTCTGTCATATTTAATTTGAGATGAGGTGTTTTTGTTTGTTTGTTTGTTTGTTTGCTTTTTTTTTGTTTTTCAAGCCAGGGTTTCTCTGTATAGCTCTGGCTGTTCTGAAACTTACTCTGTAGACCAGGCTGGCCTCGAACTCAGAAATCCACCTGCCTCTGCCTCCCAAGTGCTGGGATTAAAGGCATGCGCCACTACTGCCCGACTTGAGATGAGTTTTATGCTCCATTTGGAAATGCTTTCTGATTTTCAGTTTCAGATTGTGCCTTTGACTTTAAAAACATACAACTGACTTGTAAAACATTGATTGCATATCTTTGCTGAACAGTAAACTTTGGGTGGGGTTCAGGATTTTGTAAAAATTAGATAATGTCAAATAGAGATAACTATATTTTCAAAGTGAGTGTTTGCTGTTTGGTAGTAGTAAAACAACAGATAACATATACTGACATGTGGAGTACAGTATTGGTAACTAAAAGTACAATACTATGCAATGTTTTCAGGCCTGACAGGCATAGCCTAGTATGTAGAGTCTTTGGCGACCAACCAGCAGGCCACATGTTGAAAAGTTTTCGGAATAGGCCTTGGTGTTTCCCCAGCTTCATTCTGCTTTCTTCTCTGTGTGCAAGGCTGTTGATGTTCAGCAGGGCTATGCTATTATTTTTCTTTAATAATTTCGCTCAGGTAATATCCTAACCATGTGGCTTACTAGTGAGAACCACATCTACCCTCTGAGTCACTGGATTCTAAGCTACAGATCAAATAATAGAAACATGCTATATTCGTTTTCTCACTGCTAGGATAAAATGCCTGATAAAGGGAAGTTTTTATTTTAGCTTGTGATGTTTTGAAAAGAGGTCTAATCTGTTATGGTGGGTCAGCACGATAACTAGGCATAATGCATCTGTTGTAAAAAGCAGAGATAGAGAGAAAAACTATGGAGCTCATTTCTTGTCCTTTTCTTCTCTTCATTGAGTCTTGGGCCCCAGTGCATGGAAGGGTGATTCATTCAGAGTCTGTCTTCTCTCCTCCATTAAGTCTCTATGTAAATACTCCCAGAGATGCATCTCTGAGGCTACTTTGTACAAACAGAATCAAGTTGACATGGTTATGTGCTGCTGATCTTGCACCTTACTAGGATTCAGCTGGTTTCCGTTTTTGTTTTCTTTTTGGACGAGAGAGAGAGAGAGAGAGAGAGAGAGAGAGAGAGAGAGAGAGAGAGAGAGAGAGAGAGAGAGGCAGAGACAGAGACACAGAGACAGAGACAGAGAGAGACAGGCAGAGACACAGAGACAGAGACAGAAAGACAGAGAGAGAGAGAGAGAGAGAGAGAACGCTTCTTATTAATTTTCAGCTTTCTGAAATAATAAACTCTCAGAATTTTTGGTTTTCTTAACCACTACTTTTATTTTGAGTAGACAAAATTTCCCCTTATTCTATTTAATTGATGGCCACTTTTAATCTTCTTTGAAAATACTTGTTTTGAGTTCATTTTATAAATGTATTTTTGAAAAAGGTTTTTACTGTGAGGTCCCTGAATAATTCATCTTTTACCATTCTCAATCATGTAAAGTTAGGTCATAGTCACACTGGGGTCCCCTGCCTATGCCACATAACTTGAGCAGGAGGTTCTCCTATATCGAAGATGAGTCTTCATCAGCTCACCCCCACTAGACCTCCCACCAGCACATGATAAATAGAACAGAGTCCTGCACACTGTGTGAGAGACAGAAAAGTTCAAGAGTCACAGGAACCTGGTTCTATCCTGAAGTCACTCATCCTTATCAGAAGAACTACTTGGATGACATCACACAGGAAAGAATGGCGAGCTCTGGGCCTAAGCCTGGGAGAGCACTCCTGCTGGCAAGAGAGAATAAAGGTAGCAAAGTGAGCTGAGAAAACAGAGATAAATATTGAAATTAATCTCAAATCTATACTTAATTAAATTATATATGTCATTCTGTCCTATAGCCTTTACTGGTAAAACATATAGACTTATAATTCCCTGTGGAGGGCTGTCTAAAAGGTTGATGCTTGGTGCAGCTGGCACAAAGGAAGCACATGGCTACAGTTGAATCTGGAGGCGTAGATCTGATGAATAAGTGGGGCTCAGTGATAGGTTAGCTGAAGACAGGGAGCCAGCCATCTGTGACTGAGGGAAGACCGGTGCCATCACTTTCCTTAGAATGGAAGTCTCTCGTTGGCCAGAATCTTGCACCAAGCTAGTCACAGTGCCTGCTGCTGGAACTGACACACACTGGGGGTCTTATAACACAATTGCCTATGCTTTTTGTTTCTAAGATGTCCAAAACTCAATACTCTTATCACTTCCATCAGTCATTGACTAGGTGTTGAATGATGTTGCTAGAGACTGCCTCCCGTAGCTCTTCTGACTCCTTGCTTCAGTGAGAAGACTTTAGCTGTTTAGTGCTCAGTGTGTCACTTTGCTTCCTGTGGAGCTTGAAATGTGCATGACTTATGGTTGAGGCATCGTTAGTTCCAAGTCCCTTTAATAATTAATATCATATCTCACTCTAGCCAAACTGACAGACAGGTGCCTCCGTCTCTCCTCTTGCTTTTTAATTGGCACCTTGTGAGCTGCAAACTGAACAGTGCAAATGAGTTAAATACCAGGTCTAGCTGACATTTCCTTGTTGACAAAAATTACCAAGCTCACCCTAAGGAGTATTTCAGGTACAACTGCAGAAACAGTTCTGACTGAAGGAACACAGATGTTCCCACGGTGTGCCGACCCTCTAGGCCTCTGTAATTGCATAGTCATGGGGTTAAAATGTAGGCAAGGCTAGGAGACAGTGGTGTTTCCTTCTTGAAAAGCTGAGATTTATTATTTTGTGGTATAACAAGGTCAGGTGAGGTCAGCCCCCTGACACCAAGCGCCCACAGCTGGAGAAGTCACACCTGCAAGGAGTACTTGGCTCCATCATGGTACCATCTTGAAGCAGAGTTTGGAAATGACTACAAACTAGGGTATTGTGATAATCATGTGTCAATTATGCAATGCCAGTAAAGGATGTAGAGTATTAAATGCATAGGAAAACCTTTCAGAAGTATGTACATGTATGAGTATGCACACGTCCACACTACACTAAAATCCTTAGTTTTATGCCCCAAGGATCAGGTAGGTGCTTAGAAAATAGAAATGTAAAAGTTAAACATTTGAGTGCATATTTGAATGAATTCTTCAAATCAGTTTAAATACTATTCTCATTCAAGTTCCTTTTCCAAAACTGTATTTTATGTTATTGTTTTGAATTAACACAGCTTTTCAATAAATTTAAATATAAAATTTCATAGGAGTTATAAAGTAAACCTCAGCCAAGCACTCAGGGTAATGATTCCCGTCAACAGAAGACCGACCATAAATGAAGTATATGAAGAATAAATGTTTTGATAAAGCAATGTATTATACAATATAGGTGGATTATCTCTCATCCAAAAGATGGAAACTTTCTTACATAGATGCCTCCTTAACAGTGGTGGTGACTGAGTACTATTTGTACCCAAAAATTATAAAAGGGAAGCCAGGAGGTGAAGGATACAGCCCCATTGAGAGTGTGCTTCTTTCAAATACTCAACACCTTGGCTTCCATGCTCAGTCCTGAATTAGCCCATGCCATGGGAGAAACCTGTAATCTTAGCACCTTGGAGGTAAATGCAAGATGATGAGAAGTTCAATGTCATCCTTGGCTATTTAGGAAGTTGGAGGCCAGACTACCTAAGACCTTGTGTTCAAAACAAGTCCACCCTCTCTCCACTCTACAAAACAACAGCTAGAGTTGTCATGTAGATGAGGTATTGTGGGAAGCCACTTCATAAGCACATCGCCATTACAAGATGGCGATGACATCTGGCTTGCCGTT
>NW_022196906.1:1516575-1545181 GCF_008632895.1 Mastomys coucha | reverse complement strand
CAAGATGCATTAAAGCTTGTACTGCAGAAGGATCCTGTGTGTGCCGCGTTGTTCCTGCTGGCGGGAGAAAACGCTCACAGACCTCATCAGGTAGGTGAATTTCCTTTCCTGTCTCTGTCATCTCTGTCAACAGAGTGTGTGTTTCCCCAAGTCTAAGTTTGGCTGTGGTAATAAAGGCTCCTGACTTTTTCTCTCCAGAGCATTCTCTTCGTTGTCAGGTGGCTTTGGGGACACCTGTCACCCTGGGCTGAGTTGGGGAAACCTGTCATCTTGTGCTGAGGATCAAGGCTGGAGCAATAGTCACTATTGGGAATGTGAAGCATGATGTCTTTAAGCCTTTTTCTCAGGAACAGCAGGAGACATCTGCCCATTCTTAAGTGTGTCGAAGCACAATGGTCACAGCACCAAAGGCAGGGGTTAAGGTCACCATAGCAAATACAAAACCTCCAGTTAATGTAATCTCATTACCGAGTATATGATTTTCCAGTGTAAGTCCTCAATACTATACTGATTATATTATAATAAAATGCAAGCTGTTTTGTTGTCTAAAGTTGGTGTTTCCTGATCCTGGCAGTAACAGATATTCTTTCCTAGAGAGAAGGGACAGTGAAGTGTTGGGCATAATACAATTTATCACTGCATGTATGTGTTACTAAAGTTTTTGTATTTATACAGGTAGATGGTCTGACCTTTTACTGTTCCTGCACCATTAACTTTCCTGTGTTGAATCTAGTCTACTCTAATCTAGTCTACTCTAATCTAGTCTAATCTAATCTAGTCTAATCTAATCTCAGTTGGATTCATGTTTGTACTGAAATAATGATTACCCCCAAGCCAGACCCAAGAACTCAGCTCCTTACCAGTATTGATATTGATTCTCACTTGGGTTCATTAATAGATTAGTTGTATGTGGACTCTTGGAAACATACCATATTCTTTCTTCTACAGATACTGATTGCTGACCTGCCCTGTTCCAGTTCTACCTGAAAACCTTTCTGCTCTGTTAGTCTACCACTGCCTGTCTTGAGTGCTCAAAGGAATCTGGGTCCCAGTGTCCCTACAGCTATGATATCACCAAGCTAGCGTGGGCTTTATAGGTAGAGGGGAGGCTTATCCTTGCCTGCCTTTCTGTTATTGCAGCAGGACAGAGGAAGCTCTTCTGGCTTTTATCCTGACTATACTGGTTCACACTCAGTTTCATGTCTTTAAGCTAGTGGGAATAACAGTCTACAGGACACTTTGTATGGTACTGCAATACATATACCGTGCTGTCCTTGCTGTGCCCATGTCCCATACCCTAGAAAGATTAAATGCTACCTCCCTCATTGTACTTGTAATGTTGGCCTGTGTTTGTCTTTCCCACACTCTCCTTTACCTCCTGGAGCTTAACTACATTGATTCACTTTCTTGGAATGTCTCATTCCATATCCTACCTTGTGGTTGAGTCAGCAATAGCGACTTCCTCTGTTCCACAATGAGGAGCAGCAGGGAGGAGAAATAACCTAAGTGTGATCTAACCTGTGCACCTCTGGATGACTTCCATGATCCAGTTCTGAGAAACAAGACTCCAGGGAGATTTACTGGAAACAGTAGAGGAAGGGTTTTATTTTTATTTTTAAATTATTATTATTATTATTTATATAAATATAAATAATTATATTTATTATTATTTAGAGCTCTTAAGATGTGAATGCTTGGGAATTGTATTTTCTATGTAAGAGGGATAGATGCTATGGTTTCCACCCTAAACTCACAAAAGGAGCCCAAAAGAGAACACTATGGTTATAGAGCAGAGAGCCCAATGGGAATCTGTGTCTTTGATAATAGCAACATAAAGCCTCTCAATTGACTTGCTGCCTAACAAACTTACCTGTTGAAGCTGAGAGACTAGATTTCTGACTCTATCTTAGAAAACCTTACCTAAGGTTGAACTTGAGATAACTAACAGGTCAATCAATACCTAGCACCAATTTCCAGGTTACCTCCCAAGAAGACTTGCCTCTAACACCAGTCTCCAGGTTATTCTCCAACAAATCTGCAGCTCCAGGTTACGAGCCTGCTCCTGATACTTCACTTCCTAACAAGCACCCATAAGGAGGAAACCAGAAGTTAAGTTTATAGTTTGGGTCCCAGTACCAAGGCAATTATTTTAAAGGCCATAATGGTCCCCACCCACCACCAATGAGATGTTTAACCGGCTAGATACGTTCCTTCTTCTATAAATGCTTGCTTGAAACTGGGCTCAGGGGCCCTCTCTTGTTTTCCTCTTTCAGAGACTGTGATACAGCCTAAGCTTGAATTTAAATAAAGAGACCCTAATGCAATTTGCATCAGAATTAGCTCCTCGGTCGGTCACCTTTTTTGGGGATCAGGAACATTTCCTGGCACAACAAAGCCAGTTTTGATTTTCTGTTCCTTGTGGCCAAAAGTCATTGAACTCCATCCTCCTGTTCCTGTTTCCTCTCCTAGTGAATATGATCCAATATTTTAGGATTGAGGAGGGATGTGACATTCTTGAGTTTGTTTGCTTAAGTCTAGGATAGTCAGCCTACATTTCTACTATCATTATTCTTAAAATATTTTGCCAGTGCCTGTATTGGATTCTGGTCAATGGCTAAAATATAATTTTAAAAGGCAAACATAGATTTGTCCTTATCATTAGGATAGCATGCCTAACAGGCCAGCTGTAAAGAGGTTTTCTGGAAGGAGCTTATCTTGCTCTGGAGTTTGCCAGTTTGTGTAACCACCGAGGCTCAGCTCAGTTCACTCTGTTCCTGCTTTAGTTTATTGTGGTAGAGTTGCTTGACATTTTAGTCTAATCCACTCTCCTGTGTGGCTCCTTTCCTCATGCATGCCTCTTCCCCTGCACCATACCTAGCTGGCCAGGCTGATGCTTCTGGATGGCTTGCTTATTTTATCTTCTAACAGCCTTGTAATATTCAGTGGCATTAGCATCCTCTTCCTGCTTCCTGGTCACATCCCTTCCTCAGTTTTGCACAAAGGGATCAAGGCAACACCCCTCTTTCTTCTGAGATACTTGGTAAAATGTAACAAAATTCACAGGGATAGTTTATTAACTTGTATAAAATGAATGGTAATGAAAGAGTTGCTCAACCAAAATCACATTCTAGATTCTGAGGGATCTTTGAAGATCATCACAAGGAGTGCTTTTTTAATCATGTGACCCAGATGACAAGTGAAAGACATATTTAGAAACATATAGACAAAGGTCAGGAGTCATCCTGGGCTCTTTCTCTTACACATGGGAATTAAAAGGCTTTTGTACTGTGACTGTCTGTCAGATTACCTTAACTGACACACATACTGTGGAGAAACAAATGCTCTTCATTTATCATGAATTTATTCTAGGAGAACAATTCCCAGTACCATGTTTCGAGAGGAGATGTCCACTGGCCTCCATGATGACATTTATTGGAGGGAACGCACAAAATAGAAACTCCTTCAGACGCAGAGATAATTCAGGGTAGTGTCCATGGTTTTACTTTCAGTAGAAAAACGAGAATGATTTTTAAGGTCACTGAACTGCCCAGTTGCCTACATTGACATCAAACTTATAATTCCCCTGCCTCACTTTCCTAAGTGTTGAGATTACAGCTGTGTCACATCGTACCTAGCTGAAAGTCTTTAAAATGCATTTATTTAGACCACTAATACCATGATGTTTGTCTAATACCTCCTGTGCAGTAAAGCTTTACTTTAAGAATAATATTTATTTGTATATACACAGATACATACATATATATTTGTACATATATATGTATATATATACACATATATTTATATTTGTGTGTGCATATGTATATACCTGCATTAGTCACCTATGAAACACTACGACAAACACTTAAGATAGGCAACTTATAAAGAGACAGCTTTAGCTCTACTCATGTTGGAGCTGTTCTCATCAGTGGTGAAGTGGGTCCATTACTCTTAGACCTTTGACAATGGTGACAACCATGTGATGGAGACAGATTGCTCACTTGAGCAGTGAGAGAGAATGAGAAGAGATCTGGGTCCCACAACTCACATTGACAACATACTGCCAATGACTGAGAGAGCCCTAACAGCACCCAACACTTGGCTCCAAAGAGCAACACCTTGAGGGGCCAAGTCTGACACAGACCTCTGAAGGAATGGAACATTCATTAAACTATAGCAACATTTTCAATTTACTCTTATTAGATAGTTCAGAAATATATGTGAATAGGAAAAAATCCTTCTGTGAATCTTCACATGTCAATCATCCAGCTTCAATGACTGACAAAGTAGATGTCTTATTTCATGGACATCCTCCCTGCCACCTGTTTTCTAATTATTTAAGTCACTGATTACACTGCTGCTCAGTAGAGGTACTAGATGTGCATGTCAATCATATGCTGTTTTTTCCATGTTTGAAATGAATCAGTAAATCAATGAACTCTCATTTATTGAGCACTCATTTTATACCTGCCCTGTGCTAACTACAACAAAGTGTTAAAAAAAAAAACGCACAGTTTTCTGAGAAACTAGGCCACACGAGGATAGTAACTTTTAAACGGCTATGTGGAGATGTCTAAATGTCATAAAGCTCATAATTCTAAGGGTATGACTTGATGAAACTTAATGTGGTCACAGAGGTGTATTAGCAGTAGCCATTCCTCACCTTTACATTTGCTTTGCCTATAATGCCTAGAAATAGTGCCTTGGATATTGTGTATTTAATAAACACTTGTTGAATAAGCAAATGAAAAATAAAATATTATGCCCTCAGAGAGCTCTTTCTGTAACAAATTAGGTGAAATGTTCATACGCAAGAAGAAAATGAGGCACTTTTCAATAATGCAGCAAATTGATGCAGTTACCCATTCCACTAGAAGATCTGTATCAATGCTTACTTTACATGTACCAGGTAGAACTGCTATTTTAAATTTCAAGCTAACTGAAATTTTCTGATAGATTTAAATGTAATAGTTTTGAGATTTCTTGTTATTATTGGGTACATTCTGATCATTAATAGCTGTATAGGGAATACAAGTATTACTTAACCTTTCAAGAATTTTCTGGTTTGGACAAAATATGAGGAATGCAGAATATACATGTGAAAACTTTGTGTTTCCATTGTGATTTGAGAAACCAAGAGAGACGATTCACCTCAAGAAGGGCTTTCTAGAGCATCCTACCCATAGCCAGGAAACAAAGAGATGAGTACTGCCATTCAGGTAGCTTGTTCTCTCTATTTTATTCAATGTGGCACCTTAGCCAATGGGAGAGTACGACACACATTAGGGTGGATTTTCCTTCTTCTGTTAATCTTTCTGAAAATACCCTCAGAAATACAGGTCAGAGCTATGTTTCCATGGAGATTGCAGATCCTGTTAAGTTGAGAATAAAAATAAAGTATCACATAGATTTTGGGTCAATATAGGACCATGCTTCTAGGGAAAGAAGTAATTTGAAATTTATGGTTTGGCATCAGAATTCTGGGTCAGATGTGGAGTCAGAATTCTCAAAATGTAACTTCAGCTTTTCAGAAAAATAAAATCTGAATTCTTGCTTTAATAACAAAATCAGGAATTTTAGTTGAGCTTCACCAACAATGAGTAATTTTTCAAGAGGTGTAACTTTAAGAAATCACAGTTTAATGTTAAAATAACTCATTTAAAAACACAGGTTGGTGACTGAACTAAAACTGTTTCTTATGTTTTGTTGAAATTTGATGTTAAAAAAATAAAAACAAACAAATAAAGCCAAATAAAAACCCCTGGTCACAAAGAAATTGGGGTGTGTTAACTTCATATTTCTTCCCTTCTGTGTAGATTGAATTGATATCTGGAGAGCAATTGTTTAAAAAAGAAATCAAGACAGAAAGAAAATGGAAAACGGGAAAAGAAATCACACCTATTTTCAACATCAAATGGTGAAACTAACTAAGACTAGACTTTGGGCAGTGGTCAGACTCTGGATCCTAAACTCCTCAGGACACTCTCCTCACTAGAATGTGCTTTCCTATGGGCATGTAGCCAGGTTTGTGGATTATAAAAACTACTATAAGGAGTAGTTCAGACTTTCCTCTTAGTTTATATACACACCCAAATGTCTCTTTCCACCTGTGTCTGTTAGTTGTGAATGTGCAGGATCATGCCCAAACCTGAGCTGAGTTTCAGCAAAGAACTGAACTGTGGCCGAGGCATAGCTAAGAGATAACCTCTTCCAGAGTATGAAGAGCTCACTGTGTCTATTTATGTCTCCAACTGTGGCACCAGATGCTCTCAATAGTCTTTGCAATGGTGACACAAGGAGGCTGTTGTAGATGACTGGGTATTTAGCCTTCTGAATTATTGTCCACGGGGGCAGTGTCTTCAGACAGGAAAGGCCAAGGTGCCTAGGGTGAGTTTAAATGACATATTTTGAAATTGCTAGGCTGTCAGCACCATTTTTACCCCCTACTAATTTTCTACTAATTACATATACTTAAAGAGTTGCTATAATCGTGAGACTAGTCATTGTTTTTACAACCTTAGCTTCTAAAGTCATGGCTGTAGAAAATAATGGGACAAAATACTGACTTGGGGTGACATAGACATGGGTTTAAAATTTGTTTCCATGGCACTGGAGAGAAGAGTACTTGCAGCTTTTTAAGAGGGCCAGACTTTATTTTCCATATCAAATAGCTCATATTACCTGTAAATACAGCTCAGTGGGCATCTGAAATCTTCTTCTGGCCTCTGAGAGCATCTATATACATGTACATGCGCACATGCACACACACACACACACACACACACACACACACAGAGAGCGAGAGAGAGAGAGAGAGAGAGAGAGAGAGAGAGAGAGAGAGAGAGAGAGAGAGAGAGAGAGAGAGAGAGAGAGAGGGAGAGACAGACAGACAGACAGACAGACAGACAGACAGACAGACAGACAGTGACAGAGACAAACAGACAAGACAGACAGGCACCAATGCATAAAAAATGATAAAATCTAAAAAAGAAGTCAGTCTCTACAACTTATTAGTTTACTACCTTCTCCTTATGGTTACTGTAAGGTAGTAATGATGGTGGCATGGCATCTCTCTGGCTTTCACAGAGAGATGGGATTATAAGAAATGATACTGTTACTTAAGTCATATTGGATCATTGTCTTTATTACAAACAGGACAGATACATTGGATCTTTAATATCCCTGATGACAGTGAGGTGATACTGATTATTTCAAATTATTTTTTAAATATCACGGAACAAAGAGCTTTCAAAGTAAATATGACAATTTCTGGCCAGAAAAAAATCTAAAATTTTATGTGTTAAGACCAGTTGGTTTGCGTATAGCCATGTCATGTGTCAGAATATAGTTAAAGGGACTTGCTTGTTAATATGTGGTTTGTGGACAAGTGCAGCACAATTGTCTGAGAACTTGTAAGCAATGAAAACTGCAAGCCCTGTCTAAACCTTTTGAGTGAGATGACACTTTAATGAGATATACACTTGTTATATTGGTACAGTGGAGTCAGAGAGTCAGTGATCTGAAATGTTAAAGATAGAAACAGTACTAATTTTTCACTGAGGAGATTCAATTTAGGTTTGTTAGATTTTGTAGGAGAACTAAGATTTCAATGAATGATTAGGAAATTCCAGGCTGAGGGAATAATAGGGACAAAGAAATGGAAGTGCCAATTCAATTATATTTACAGGCAAGCCATTAGGAGCACTAAAATTGGATTATAGAGAATATAGGATGGAGTGGCAGGGGTTGAGGCAAAGCAAATCTGAGTGGTAGCAAATGTTGACATGCCCTCAGAGTCATGCTCCAGAATATGATAGTCTATGTAAGAAAGAGAGCTCAAATTTAGGGGCAAAGAGACACCATCAAGATTTATTGAAGTACTTAATAAGAAGATATGAGGGATAATGGTTGGAACCTAAAAGGCAGCTGAAGAGAGGTTGTCTAGTCAAGTCAACCTCTTTTAAGGGAATAGAATGTCAAAAGGGAAGAAAATTACCATCAGAGGACATTTCTGCAGTAGAAGCTCAAGGCTTGTGCAAATAGTACCATCGAATTAAGTCTAGGATGATGAGAAATGTTCATGAAAAAGATGATGAGGTAGAAGAAAAGAGATCCATCAAGACTGAGTCACAAAGAAGTGGCAGAGTTACCAGGACAATTGTTTGATTAGTTTTAAACAGATTTGATTAGTGTACCTCAAGGATAGCCATGTTTTGAAGGAAAAAAATGTTGTTTGGGTAGAAGGTAAAAGTCAAGATCAAGGCATGGATTTAGGCACATCTGTGCAGATATGAGTTGAGATTGTAATAGTCCAGTCGATCCACTAAAAGGTACTGTGCTGTGAGGTAGAGAATAAACCAGGAATAAGGCTTGAGGATAGAACATTTTTGATGGTTAATCTTGTAACTGTCTAGGTTTAGAGCTGCCCAGGAGATACAGCTCCTGGCATGTCTGTGGGGGAGTTTCCAGAGGGTTAGCTGAGGACAGAAGGTCTACCCTGAGTGTGTGTCACAATCTCATGAACTTAAATCCTCCACTGAGTAAAAGTGAGGAAATAAAGTGAGCTGAGTGCCAGAATTTGTCTTTCTTTGCTTACTGACTTTGAACAGTGTGACCAGCTGTTGCATACTCCTACCACCATGTCCTCCTTGCTGTAATGGACTGTACCCTCAGACTGTGAGCCACAATGAAGCCCTCATTCCTTAAGTTGTCCTTATCAGGTATTTTTTGACACAGAAGCTAATACAACCTTCCTACAGGCATATAGAATATACCTTTATCATCAATATTATTTTTCTTCTTAAAAATTTGTTTGACGACAATAGTCATTGTTCCAAAATCTTCAGGGATTTCCCCAGACCCAAACCTTGTTAGGAATAGCTCTAAAACTGACTTGTTTCTTCCAGTAAAGGCACAAAATTGCACCATGTTCAAAATAGCCACAAAAAATCACCAAATCTCCAATAACTAAGAAATGCTTTTGCTACAAATAAACTATCCATGACCTCATGATTTGATTGATAGTGATGACTTTTATTAACTGTACAGATCTCAAACCTAACTTCTAAAAGCAGAGAATTATTCAAGAATTTATATTTATGTATAATTCTTTTGGTTACATTATTTTTCATAATCATCTCTTTTATTCCTGATAGAAATACGATGAGTAGAGCTTTGTTTTCACCCTCATCTACAGTTATATCTGGGAGCTGCTCTTGACAGTACTTTCCTCAAGGCCACATATGCTGTCTCTTCTCTGGGTTTTTGTCCATAAAGTCTTAAAAGACCTTCTATTCATGTGCACTAAGTAGGGCATTCATTTTTTTCAGATCAAGTTAGAATGGCCGACACTGTGTTGAATGAAATAAACTAGGCATAGAAATAATACATAATCTTACTTCTACTAGGAATCTGAACAAACCAAACTCATGGAAGCCTAGAATGGTACAGGATGTACGGAGCCAGATTTAGGAGTATGAGAGAGATACTGGTCAATAGGTGCTACTTTGTTTAGGAGGACGGAATTTTGAAAGTCCACTGTAGAATGTGGAGGCTACAATTAATAATTTATGTTTCAGAATTGGTAATAAAGCAGATAAGACCATCAGAAAGATAGTTATATGAAATGCTAGATATGTTAACCAGCTTTGCTTTATTTAAGCTGTGTGTATATGTGTGTGTGCATGTAGTTGCATGTATGTATAGATGTGATATGCAGATATATGCATGGAACTGTTTGTATGTCGGTGTGTATAGGTATGTGTGTGTTTGTATGGCTGTGTATGTGTAGGTTTGTGTATATGTATATGTATATGTATATGTATATGTATATGTATAGGTGTATATGGGTGACGATGTGGATAAGTATAGTGTAGATGTGCTTGGCAGTGGTGGTGCATGCTTTTAATCCCAGCACTTGGGAGGCAGAAGCAGGCGGATTTCTGAGTTCGAGGCCAGCCTGGTCTACAGAGTGAGTTCCAGGACAGCCAGGGCTAATAAAGAGAAATCCTGTCTTGAAAAAACAAAAACAAACAAACAAACAAAAGTATAGTGTAGATGTGTGTATGTTGGTGTGTATTGTGTAAGTGCATGTGTGTAGGTATGCATGTATATGTGTGTATATGTGTAGGGGTATGTGTATGTGTAGATGTGTTATGTGTACAGGTATGTATAGGTATGTATATTGGTATATACATACATATATATATACATATATATATATATATGTATACCTGTGTAGGTGCATATGAGTATGTGTAGGTATGCATGTAGGTGTGTGTTGAAACATCACATTGTGTGTAAGAATATTTGACTATTTTTATCATTTAAAAGAGAAAACATTATAGTCCATTTGTCTCTTCTACTAAAAGCCACATAGCTATGGTGAAACTTTAGGTTTGTTAGGGAGGGCGATGCCACATCTTCCCTGAGATGCCACCCCGTGGCTGTGAACTCTGTCTGCTCTTAGTACTTGATGCTGCTTTGATGGTACTTACCCTCTACCAATCAGCATACGGGAATCACAGGCAGTGGACTGCCTATTGTGGGTGCAGTGCATACAAATTTATTTTTATGGCACTACAGACAAAAAACAAATAATTCTTTGCTAACTTAGGTTGTCAAGACCTGACATGTTCCTCAGAAGTCCTGCAAGTTTTGAGCATAGTAACACTGGCAGCTCCTGGGTTTGCAGAAAAATAGCTGAAGGATGTTGGAATAACTTTGAAGCCTATGATAATCTTTTTGGGAATGTTGGGCTGTCCCAAAAATCTGTCAAGAATATTTATCTCTTAAGAGGTAGGTAAATTTGAAGTATATTATGCAATGCAATATAACCTAATATAATGTGAACATATCATCACTTTTTGTAATCTGAACAATTTTCCCAGCTCTCACTTCTAAATGATTATGTGGAAAGAAATTATTGTGTGTTGCACATAATAATTAAAAAACAATCCACACTATTGCCGGCTTGGCACAGGCCAGTGGTCTAAGTCTGTTCCCAGCCGTGTTTATAGCCTGAGATCGAGACCACATGTTTCCCTCGCCAAGGTCCCAGAGGCTGGCTACTGCCAAAAACCTCCATACTCCCAAATTTCTGTAGCTATTTGGGGGCACACTCTCCCCAACCCACACTCCACTGCAGTTACCTTTCCCCTGGAGCTCAGTTGAGTCACCAAAAAATGGAAAACACCAGATTAGTTTATAATCAACAGATAATGCAACCACTGGGCCAGGAATTTATCATCCCAAGCTTATCAACTATTGTATGGTAGAAATCTTCCAGTGGTGGATTCTGGTGGATTCCACCACCAGATTTAGCCGTTCCAGGTCTACATTTCTTCCACTTTCACTCTGCCTCTTCATTCAAAAAAAGGGTGTTCCTTTTCCTGTGTCCCTCTTCCCCTCTGATACAAAAGGCCCGCCTCTTCCTCCTCACCCTCTGGCTGGCTTTTTGACATCTTTATTATCCAATCAATTAATTAGGGGAAAATTCCCCTACAACTGTGAATACAGGTATACTTATTTACTTAAAAAATTAATACATATTTATAAACATGTGATTGGAATGTCATATGAACCTAGATCCTCCCTAATTTTAATTTATATTTTCTTTTATGTGTGCATGAAGTGGTGGTATGTTGGTGGTAGTTGTGTGTATGTGTGCACATGCATGTGCCACTGCTGTATATAGAGGTCATAGAACCACTTGTAGGAGTTATTTCTTGCCTTCTACCTCTGGTGTCTAGGGCCAGAACTCAGGCTACCATGCTTAGATAAGTACCTTTGCATTACGTCTGCTTGCTGGCCTAGAAGCTGTAAAGCTCTGTATAAAATCACAGTGGTCTTTCGAGGCCAAGTGCTCCATAAAAGACAGTGTTGTGATGGAAGAAAGAACTGACCACACACAGTTAAAATATCCATGATGGTGCAAGTGCTGCTTTAAACAGTTTTTTGTTTGAAAGATTTGTTTGTTTTATTTTAAGTATATGGGTATTTTGCCTTCATGTTTGTCTGTGTCCCATATCCCTGTAGTGCCCAAAGAGTGCAGGAGAGGGCACTGGATTCCTTAGAACTGAACTTACAGACAGTTGTGCATGGCCATGTGGGTAATGGGAACAGTCCCCGTGTCCACTGGGAAGGGCAGCCATTGCTCCTAATGACTGACTCATCCCTCCAGCCAGACCTACTTTGAACATTTTGAAACATTTTAAAAACACTGTTTCTTGGGAATTTATGTCACTATAATATCCTGTTACATATGATGAACTATTAATGCTGTAAACTAGACACTATTGTCTCTTCTCTGAGGGTAGGTTCAGAGACACTGACAGATCACCCAACTCGGAAATGGAAAAACCAAGGCTACATCCTAATAAGTCCAACCAACCATGGCTCCTGCTGGTCTCTTCCAGCTTCTGTTGCTCCAGACCAAACCAGAATGAGACACACTTTTGATTCTTTTCCCAGTGTCCTTTTATCTCTTTATAAGTAAATTCAAGCTTAGCTTAACACTAGTTAAAACTTAAGATATCTAAACTTCCTTTCACAAGCCCCAGTTTGGAATACCTAAGACTTTTATTTGGGCTCCTGCTAGTAGTGAGCCTGTCTCACAATTTCATTCGGCAGTAGACACTCCCAGTTTCATGACAAGGCCAAGGTTGAACCCAAGAGACCCCAGAAAGCCCTTGGGAATTTAGACACTAGATCCAGTCCAGTGCGGAAATGTGAAACTCTATTCTAAAGGGAGCTGGCAAGAGCATCAATGAGACTGGTTAATTCCTCCAAATAAGCTTGCATCAGTATGCTGTGACAGCTGAACAAACATACTGAGAAAACAAAGCTTTCTTCACATAGCTAGTAATGATACATATCTTTATTGATTGGCCAGTACAACCAGCTATAAGTTACTGTAAGCATTGAAGACCATGGTGGAAGATCACAGGAAGCAATTAAGTGGCTTGGATTCCAGCTGCTCAATCAGGACCTTCATTCTTCATTTTGCCACAGAATAAAGCACAAATTTAATGTACTTGTGTGATAAACTTTATATAAGTAGCATATGTAAAACACATGCATTTTAATGCAAATATGTATGTTATGCATGTACATCTTCAGTATATATTATTACTATAGATTTTTCTGATTTATCCTTGTCTGTAGAACTATGTATTGGAAGTAGATATGTACACACACAAAGATATGGGAAATTTGAATTTGGGAAATTTCAATTGGGAAAAAAATCTGAGAAAGTCAATTTCTCTCATTTTATTCATGAATACACAGCCTCCTCTGAAGGTAAGCGAGCACACTGGGGCGGGGGGGGGTGGATATTGCTAGAGGTATCTAGAGGCTCTAGGAGCTAACAATAATTAGCTCACTGATTCTTCAGAACCACCTAGATAGAGATGGGGAGGACCAAGGGGCCAGCAGCAGTAAGGAGGACGGAGGCTAAGTCTGGACTCTGTGTATTGCCATCTCACATTCCACGTAGGCCTCTGTTTCTGCACGGGCTTGCATTATTGATGAATAAGCACAGATTTTCCCAATTCGGCTGCACAGAGATCTGGGTTTAGTGATGAAATAACTTATCATTTGCCTCTTTAAAACGTCATTCCCTGAATTTTACTTCACTTACTTCATATCATTCATTCTGACCTGACAACTTATCTCCTCATTTCAAAGACTTTGAATCATAAACATAACATATCCATATACTGCCTAGCTTTATAAAATTGCCACCAAGAGAAGAGATGAATTTTTTTGAAAACCTTGTTTTCCTGCTATTTGTCTAGGGGATTTTATTGTAGAGCTATGTATATGATGTTCTTTGCTGTTCAGGGTTTTTTGTTTTTGTTTTTGTTTTGTTTTTTTTGATGGCCTTAGATTTCTGGGAACTATGTAGACTAGACCAGCCTCAAACTCACAGAGGTCCACTTGCCTCTGCCTTCTGAGTGCTTGGACTAAACGAATGCAGCACCATGATTATCTTCAGAGTGAACTGTTACAGGCAGTGATGGCAACTGCACGTGCACATTGATTGGCTCTTGGCATAAATACTTTATATCCCCAAAGTGATGTCAAATCATGTACATGATGTCTGATGGCTGGTGTGATGGCTCAGTAGGTAAAGGAACTTGTTGCTGAGTCTGAGAATCTTAGTTCAATCCTTGGGTCCCACGTGGTAGAAGGAGTGAACTGAGCTCTCTGACCTCTGCATCTGTATTGAGGCATGCGTGATGCATGCATGAACCCACATCCACCCCTCCATACTCCCACAATCCCCACAAATAGGTAAAAAAAAAAAAAATAAAACAGAAGAGAAGTAGATGATAGAAAATCTGGGAAGACAGGACTTCCTAGGGTCTCTGGCTCGAAGTCTTGCCCTTCTCTGTGTGGATGTTGTACATTTGTGGTTTATATGTCTATTTCACCTTTTTCTGCCAGGAAACTACTGTGACTTATAAATCTGTGTTCTACAATTGACAGATTGAAGTTAGTTCTTCAAGGGATACTATTGTGAGGTGGGATCTTAAGGAAGTCTGGAGGCTTTTCCTCCTTAATGGGGTTAGTGTCCTTATCAAAACACTACTAAGATGCCACCTGCCTTTCCACCTGTGGATGCAAACAGCAACCTCCATCCAACATAAACTATGATGGCACCTTGAACTTAATGCTGTTTCTCAGAACTATGAGGAAATACATTCCTGTTCTTGATAAATTATCAAGTCTCAGACACTTTGCTATAGCAGCAGGAACAGAACAATACAACACAATTCATTTTTTAAACTTTAACATTTTTTAATTTAATTTGGAAATCTTCCATCATGCACCCCTATAGTGCTCACCTCCCAGTCTTCCCATGTCTGCTCTCCCCACCCCCTGTGACTTCTTTTCAAAAAGAAAAAGCAAGTCTAATTTGTGTTGTCCATATACTCACTGAAACATGGTCAAATTCCTAGTGGCCAGCATCCCCGCAAAGAGGATGTCTTTCTCCACCTGTATCAAGGACAGAAGCCATCAATTGGAGAGAGAGATGCAGTGGCCGGGGAGGGGGTTGGGCAAGCTCTCTACAAACATTAAAATGGCTTCAGGTGGCAGCCAGGACCATGGACATCCATGTGGGCTGTAGTGATAACATGGGCTGCTCATATCGACATGGATCCTGGCCACATCAGGGTCACTGACCCACTCCTGGCCCTCATCAGCTCCGCAGGCCACTGGCCTGAACATGGCCTTGGTGACAACACATACTACTCCCATCAGGATGGCCCCCCGAGGCATCAAAGCCTGAGGATATCACCAAGTCATCAGTTGGTGGCACAGACTGCATATGTGTCCATATGGTTCTCAGGCTTCATCAGGTCATGTGCCAGCGGGTCCAGTGGCATGGTGGTCCTTTGAGAAGGTCTAATCCAGAGAATGAACTTTAATTTATCTTGGGCTTCCATTGTTGCCCAGAGCTTGGGGACCCATTCTGCTTGGTGACAGGTTCCTGGGTTGAGTCTGCATGTGCATAAGCTACAGGTTGCTGTAAACTATGGTACCATCTATACTGGGAAATGACAGCATGTTTACTATCCCCTCTCTCACCCATCACCACCATCACATCTCTAGTTCCTTAGTGCACCACAGTTCCCACCTTTTAATCACATATTTGGTTATCATAGTGGTGCTTCCCTGCCCCTGGCCACAGGCTGCAGAGGTGCTTGGGTGTCTTCCCAACACAATTTATTTTTTAAAATATAGCTCTATTCTATACATAAGGCCATTTATTGAAGATATATGCATAGACATCTTGGGTTTCAAAGCATCTGCAGGCCAGGGTGAGAGAGACAAGCACATCAAAATAAGCCAAGGTGGAAACCATATGCTGTCCCACAGAGCTGACCGCTCATGTGAAGTTCTACTCTTAGAAGGAATTTCTGGTGGTAAGACTTTGCATTGAACATCGAGTAAGAATGTGTTAGCTTCCTCCAAAATTATATTGCTCATAGAGATGAGCAATTTATCTTTATAGTTTCTAAGTAAGGTTTTAGAGTTTGGCAACTTATTTCCTAAGATCTAGTAGCCATGGTGACATGAAGAAACTCCACTGCTGACCTGCCTTGCTTCAAGATGCTCTGAAGACTCATGAATCCACCAACTATGGGGCAGATGCTATGTCTTAACAGCTGGTAAGGGGTAAGTTGTCTAGAATGCTGTGAAGTTAGCTTGTAAAATTGTGTCAAGAATAGAGTAGCACCTGAGTCAAGGCAAAGACAATAAACATTTTCTGTATCCTTCCTATATGGCTGGGTGCAGCTGATGACTGTCTTAAAGCATAACTCAGAAAGCAGAAGTCAGAGAAGTGGATCTATGTAGGCATTTTTCCATGTTCTTTTCACTTATATGTATTATGATATGACAGCATTGAATATATACAACATATTTGCCAATAGCTATGAAACATTCTATTCACTCTAGCATAGCATTTCTGTCCTATATTCAAGAAAATTATCAGAGAAGAATACAAATATATGTTTAGAAAAACAGCAGGGAAATATGGGTGAATAATACTATTGGATGGTAAAATATAATAAACAAAGTTAAAAGAAGCCCTTGGTAGTAGGAGACAGCTCCTGGCATAATATTAAACATTAAAGTGAAGAAATCCACTACAGCTGTAAAATGGACAGAAAAATCTAGAGGCAACAGGAGCTCAGCTCTGGACGGGGAAGAACAAGAATTAAATTTTGCTTTGCATTTCAGTCATTTGCATATTTAAGCAGGCTTTATTTTACAATGAAATACTTTTGAAAAGTTGTCTGATGTGAGAGTCTCTACATGATGGCTGCAGCTTTTCTTTAAGGACTCTTGCCTGTCCTGTCCATCTAGACAGTTTAATTATTCATCTTTACAGATGGGGATGAGATCTCAGAGAGATTAGAAAACAATTTGACTGAGTTCACAGGTGAGCTTTGAGGCATGGACTCTGGTGTTTTCTTCTGCACTCCATTCCTTCTAGACTATTGTCCACCATCTCATTATTAAGACCCTACATGATTAGAGGGTAGATTCAGAGTCTTTTAAAATCCTTCTTGTGTAATATGTGTCCTTTTGCCTATATCCCTACTTTCTCTTTCCAGTAGAAATGTTTGAGGAATCTGAAGAAGTAGCTGTTGGGCCTGAGGTCATCCTTCTGTGTTCTCTCCCAGGGTACCACCTTCCTATTCCAATATGTACACCGCCTTACAGACAAATACCTTCACCCTTCTGGTTTGTGGCACTTACAGAACTTGCAACTTTCAGAGAAGCCCCACAAGGACAGAACTTTTCTAATACAAAGCCCCTATGGAAAGCTCGAGTTGCTTCTCTTTATAATGCACATGCCCTTTCTTATTATTCTAAAGGTAATCTGCATTAGCAGAAACATATAATGTGACCAAATAGGCATGGCTCTATGTGTCCAGATAGCTGTCGTCAGACCAGTTAAGTAATATTCAGAGCACCTCGGTGACACATGACCTAATTGACAATCAGTAGTTCACAAGACTTAGAACTCATTTTTCTTCCATCTAGGAGATAAGGATACACTCAGCAAGTTTACATGATTAATGTTCACTGCTAGTTAAATTAGGCCTTGGTCTCAGCATATTATCTAAGTTGATGTTGTAAGAATTAGCTAAAAACCTGACAGAAAGATGAGTTAAACCTGTGTGAAATCAAACCAAGACAACCTGCAAACCAGAGAAAATCACAGCAGTGAGAAGGGAAGGTAGAACATCCCAATGATAACCAAGAGTGTCTGCGCTTGATGCCTGCTGAGAGCAGACACTCCAGGACAGATCCTTGGTGCAGGAGTAGGTGTCCAGCAAAAACCAGACTCCGTAGGTTCTCTCTCTCCCTCTCTCTCTCTCTCTCTCTCTCTCTCTCTCTCTCTCTCTCTCTCTCTCTGTGTGTGTGTGTGTATTCAAAAGTATTTTCTTTTAAATGAACAAAACATGAGTTTAGGGTAAAGTACCATTCAATATTTCTAATTTTTTTCCCTCCCTAATTCCTTTGGAGATCAAAACATACATGATAAAATGGACTGCTTTGAACAATATTTCCAGACACATTATTCTTATAGAAGTCATGATTTTAGAATATGAAATAAGAAAAAATCCTGGTAATAACCACCTTCAGATTAAAGGATGTAATTTTAGAAAGGAATTTGTGTCTCAGTTCAGACAGAACAAAATACCATAACTGGGTGAGGTAAACATCTGAAATGGATTCCGCATAGTTCTAAGGCTTGTGGAGGCCAAGGTCAAGCTTCTGGTGTGGGTTAGGTCCTGCTGAAGACCACCTACTCACTGTGGCCACCTACTCATTGTGTTCTCACATGGCTTTGCTTCTGTCATGCATGTAGAAAGGGAAAGCACTTTCTTTTTCTTTTTTGCCCTCACCCTTCACCTCTCTTCCTTTCTCTTGTTACCAAACCACTAATTACTTCCTGGCACCCTAACCTACTAAAATCTTATTTCTTTCCTGAAGTCCTTTCCTCCAAATGTCATCATATCAGTATGTAGGACTTCAAGATTTGACTTTTTAGTGGAGTCAAGAATTCAGTCTATAAAAATTGCTGGGTTGGAAATTGCTAAAAAGCCTTCCAGGAAGAATGTTTTTGCACTTGGCTAGGGGTGAAGCCATCCTCTATTCCTGCCCCTATGCCAGCTAGAAGGATCGATAAGGCTTACTGCATGGTAGGGCTTTCTGCAGCTCTCCTTTGTAGCTCAAGGGTTTGCTTCTTGGAACCAGCTGAGCCTTGGGGCCTGCAGGTGTCAAAAGATTGCAGTGCCTAGTTCCTTGCAAAGATACTAGAATGCAAAGGAAAGGACAAACATAGAATGAGCTGTTAGAATAAATTAAGGTCTGTTCTCTGTTTCAGAAGCAACTCCTATGTATTCTTTATTTCTCAATAAGTTATAACTGATGCTCATTTGCATTCTGTACAGTGACAGCCACAATTCCTGAGTCATAACGATTTGCATCAGCTCTTTGACATTGATTGTTTTATGTTTTAAAATATCTTATCAGTCCCTTTCCCAAAAACAAATGGGATCCGTAGTTAGTAAAAGAGTTTTGCACATTTGGTAGTGAAAGGAAGCAAATCAATGACAGTCTAGGTAAAGAACATTTTTTAGTCTTTTCCCATACATTTCGTTTAGAAAGGAAAGGATATTGTCACTTAATTAGCTCAATGACTCATGCTCTGAACACACTGAGGAAGGATGGTCTTTCTCATCAAATAGACCTGGCCTGCTTCACTTTGCCCTAAAGGAACCATGGGCTTACGATACTTCCAGCACATGGTCAATACAAATGGATGGTAAGGCTGGAAGTGCATTAATCTCTTCTCTTCTCAGGACACTTTGCCTTTGGTTATAAGCTTAGTTATGCTTTACTTCAAACTAACAATATATGGATGTTATATAATTTCAGGGTGAAAACATCAGGAGTGTTGGAAATAAGGGGAGTGAAAGATGACAGCAACTGCATGCCTTATGGGGAAGACAGAGGGAAAGCAGAGCCTACTTAGAAGCAGTACACCAGAACAGAAGGACAGAATGCACAGAAGCCTTTGCAATCCTGAGACAAACATAAGCCCTTTCCTCCTTGATGTTTGTAGGTATTTGTCACAGCCTTCGCTATGTGATGAACACAGGACTAAAGGTCTGGGAATATGTGATCCAACATCCAGTCTAATTCTGGTGTACTGTGTCCAATTATTAGCTTGAATGATACCAGTCTAGCATATTTATGTAACCCATTAGTTTACGAAAAATGGCATAGATTAGAAAGAATATTATTCAGTTCTATCTACTGGGAAACTTAGGTAGAAAAATATGGACTTGAGCAGACAATGCTTGCTCTCCATGCTGAATGGTAGCTTTCATGAATGACTTTCATAAAAGGCCTATGGAACAAGCTTCTGTGACTGTGACGTCTTGGGAGAAAGGTTGACTTATGGTAGCTTTGCTTGCAAGAGAGTAATTCAGTTGTCCTATGTCAACAGGTGCCTACTTTGAATTAAAATGACTGTCCAACGAAATGAACATTGTGGTCCAAGTTGGGACCTAGCTCCAAAGCATATAGGAAGCATAGCCCAGGAGTACTTAAAAGCTCTTACAAATGTTACAGAGATTTATTTAGTTCATTTCATGTTGACACTGTTCACTCCATAAACAGGGTAAATTCAAGTCTAACGATAATGCCTAGCTACAAACACTACCACCAAATCCAATAACAAAAAGAACCGCAAAATAATAAAACAAAAAATCCTACAGATTTTTACCTCAGTAAAAGATCCATTTAGATATCAGGGATCATATTAGTCATGTGAAAGATAATAGTGGATACATGATGCTTGCCAGTGTCTCCCACATGTAGGACATCAGGGTAGTCACACATATTACAGATGTATTCTATATTCAATAATAAACAGAATTATGAAAATGGTGATTTAGTCCATTTATGCTTTGAACAATGCATTAATTATCATAGTGACTAACTACCCTGGTCTGTATGAAAGTTCGACATTTCCTGGAAGGTGGAATTTCATGTGCTAAATCAGGAAGAGTTGATCATCTGATCTGTGTTCAGAGCCTGGGTATAGAAGTCAAAAGTAGCAGACACTGAAAGAAAGTATCGTAGTTATTTTTCTATTGCTGTGAAGAGACACAATGACCAAGGCACTTATAGAAGAAAGATTATGGGGCTTACTGTTTCAGAGGTGAGTTCATGGCATTCGGGGAAGGGGACAAGGCAGGATATAGGAAAGTATGGCCCTGAGCAATAGCTGAAAACTTTTATCTTGACTGAAAGTCAGGGAGAGAGCTAAATGGAAATGGTGTGGACTTTGGAAACCTCGAAGTGGAACACATCCTCCAACATGGCCACACTCCCTTAATCTTTCCTAAGCAATTCCACCAACTGAAGGCTGAATACTCAAACACATGAGCCAAAGGGGGCCATTCTCATTCAAACCACCAAAGAAGGGAAAAGACTTTTGTGTTGCATATTAGGAATCCTGAAGAATGGACTGGGTGTGAGCTACGGTTACAGCAAAGTTTATTAGTTGAATGGGATAGGCTGAAGGTTTCTGAAGGCTGAAAGCCCCACTTCTCCTTTTCCAGAGATGCGTGCATGCCTTTTCCACCCATGGTGTCAGAGATGAACTTGTCAGAAAGGACTGAGGAGTGAGGACTAAGACTTGTTTAAACCTAACCCCACTGACAATGCATTTAATACCAAAATGTGATTTTGGGCATGTTGGATTTATGAAAGAATTTAGTTATAGATGCTTTGGAGTAAAATAGTCACTGAACTGAAAAGAAAGGATGCTGTCTATTTAAGGTTCTTTGTGGGGGCCTATGTGGAAGTCAAAAAGTATTAAGCCAGGTTTTCCATTTCTTAGAAGGAAACACTAAAGATACAGAATGCTAGATTTTCACCAGTTGTTATTGATATTATCTACTGGTATGAGTCAGGGGTAGGGAAAGGGAAGAGGAAGAGAAAGAGGAGGAGGAGAAGGAGGAGAAGGAGGAGGAGGAGGTAGAAAGATAGGGAGGAAGAAGAATGGGGAAGGGAGAGAGGAAGGGGACAGGGAAAGGAGGGGAATGGGAAAGGGGAGGTTACAAAGAGAAAGTGGGTGCCAGGGAAGAGAGATGCATATGAGATGCTGTGTTTGCTATTGGAATATTATTAAAGATAGATATGGTCTAAGGATTTCTGGGTCCAATAAACATACTCACTGCTGAGTATACTGTATTATGTGGAACAAGAAGAGCTAAGAAAGGTAAAAATGGCAAAGTTACCACCAAGTATGGAAACATAATATAGAACAATTAGTTTCATTCATAAGACAGAATCTAGAACAAACAACTGAATTTTCAGACTCAAGGCTTATTATCTACTGTCATTTTTATTGGGGCAAAATATCCAACAGAAAGTAATATAAGAAAGAAGAGATATATTTTCACTTATAAACCATTGACTTCAAAGCCAATCACTCAGTAGATGGAAAATTCAATTACAACACAGATATACAGTTCTCCCATTCCTGGTTCAACTGCCTCAGCTTCATAAAACTTCAAATTAGAACATTGTATGGGGGCTTCTGGGGTCTACATTTGATACTTTGTTTTAGAATGAAGCTCTAGGGCACAAATATGCAAATTAAGAAAGGGGATAATGGGCCAGCTTGTGGTGGAATGGGCCAGAGTGAACTACCATGAAGGATATTATGTAAAGTAATTATAAGAAATAGCTAAGTCCCTGTAACTTTTTATACTACATGCCCCTCACTGGGGGAGGGGTGTCTAGCCTTTAATTGGGAGGCTATCACCTGTATTTTCATTAGTTTTTTTCTCTGTCTTTTTTAAAGTTTATGGAAAATAAATCTATGATATTTTATCTTTGATGTGATCTTTTAGCTCCCAATGTCTGGGTGACATAGCAGCCAACTCACAATCCTGTCTTTAGGATAGGGGAAATGGTCCAGTAGGGTAAAGCACTTGCCACTAAAGTGTGAGGAATGGATTTTGCCCGGACCATATGTAACATAAAAAACTGATGAATGTGTTGGCCTGACTGGTTGAATCCAGTGAGCCAGAGACAGAGGATTCCTCGAGTGGCCTGGCCAGCATGATAGACCAAATGGCAAGCTATAGGTTCAATGGCAAGCCTAGCTTCAAAATATTAAAGGAAGACACACTAACCTTAGGCCTCCATCATGAGTGTCTAGAAACATGCATACAAATGTGCAAACATCATTCATACTATATAGATGCGCTCCTTTATTTACATGGCTCATTTGGTTAGAAAAGTATAGAAAAGAACTCTTAACCCCTTGCCTGCTAGCCTTCTCAGTGAACTCTACTGAGTCCTGGTAGCTTTCTCTTTGTAGATTTAAAACAGCTCAAGTTATAAAAGCGTCCACTAGGCCTTTTAACAAATAGTTCACACTTACAACCAAACCAAAAGGCACCAAAATGTGGTTTCCTAAGGACTTCAGACCTGTAAGCAGCATCAACAGCCAAAAGCTTCTGGTTTGTCCTCTCCAGAGACACCAATTTAACTAGGATGTTTAATACCCACATTATCATTTTGATATGCAGAAATACAAACAGCTATGACATTAAATAACGAAGAAGCATAATTTCCGCCACAAAACAGATTGCCAGGTTTCACTTACAGAAAATGCTCTGCATCGAGGGCTGGCTTTTCAGAAGTTGGCTTTACTCTTTTCTCAGCAAATTAGTGGAATATAAATGAGTCAAGGTCTTGCAAACCAAACTCAGTTACTCTGAAAGAGCATCAAGTGCTTTTAACTGCTCAGTTATCTTCTTAGTCACATCTAGGTCCTTATTCTCCTAATTCTCACCAAAACAACCTTTCAGATGAGAAAAATACCATTACTTAGTTATTCGTTAGTCAATTCAACAAATATATGTATCCTGCTAGGCTGATAGAGAAAACACCATTATCTCAGGTTTTAAAATATATAAATATGCTTTTGTTTAGGGGTAAGAAGGCATTGCTCAAATTCTTCCAAGTGCCTAGCTCCAGGTTCTCCTTCAAATGGAGACACCTACCCTGAGAAATACATATAGTCCCTCCGCTGAAGCTTACCCCTCTCATAACAGCACCACCAGCATCTGTTCTATCTGATGGTCATATACACATTGCACCTGAGGTTAGAAACTCTGGATAATCCCTCTCTCTCTCTCTCTCTCTCTCTCTCTCTCTCTCTCTCTCTCTCTCTCTCTCTCTGTGTGTGTGTGTGTGTGGTAAAGCAGTTATTGACCCTTCACATGATAACTTGTGTGACAGTCTTTGGGGAGTGCTCTTCACCTTCACATTATTGCTTGTCTGTTCCAGCTTCTAGCCTTTATACCCCGCTTTATGCTCTACCCTGTGTGCACAAATGCACTGATAGTTAAGTGTCTAATGCCCCAAGGACCTCCCACATCAGTCTGCAGTGCTGCATCATTCTTACAATTTCTTTCCTACATTTATAGTTGCTTCACATTTATTGCATATTTATTTTATTACTTGGATTTTTATGCATTTCACCCAACATCACAGAAGTACCATGAAGAGAAAAATTTTGAATACTTAATTCATAGCTTCATCTTCAGTGCCAACCAAAGCTTCTAACATCATACGGAGTAAATCTTTTTTTATTGAACACGGTGGCCTTAGGCCTATGCATGCCATTAGCCTGCATACTCTGCAGTTTGCTGCCATGGGCCAATGATATTACTCAGGTCTCTGTTCCTGAGTGCCAGATAGACACTTCCGTCTTCTTTTGCAGAGAGTCTGTGAAGGTGATGAAGTTTGTTTAAATTCACTGACTGACAACTCGGGTCTTCACAGTGTGCTGTCACAGTGTCAGTTTATACATTGTTCTGCGGTTACTTAGACTTTTTTTTTTTTAAACCTCAAATCAGAAACTAGTTCATTCAAACGTAACAGCATGAACTGTGTCAGCTTAATTATCCCTCTAACAGACAAAGCAAATTAACCTCCACTGCTTATTATTCCATCCAATCATTTGCTGGTAGAAGTCTCAACAACAAAGCGTACTGCAAATTCAGCCAAGGCCATGGAGTTGGTTTTTCTTATTCCTTAACTCTTAATCTCTGAATACCAACTGGGGAAAAAATTAGGTGTGTTGCCAGCAGGTACCACAGTGCTACTCAGAAGACCATTTGCAGCATCTGTGGGATTCTGAACCCTCTAGGCCATTGATTTTGGCAAACACAGTAGGCTGGCTGCATTGAAAGCAATTAGTCCAGGAATAACTCACTTTTTTTTACATAGAAAACACTGGATGCTTCCTATCAGCTTTATGATGAGCAAGAGAAGGAGCAGAGGGAAACTGGGTTGCAGAGACAATTTGTAAAGTAACTTTGTAACAATTTGTTAAGTACCTTTTATCTCTTCAAGGTCCCTTTCTCACAGGGCTCTTTCTGGTTCTACTTCATCTCTCTTTTTCATTTCTATTCTCTATCCTTTCATTCATGCACTCTTTAATGCAACATGAATTATAGGGATATTTTTCATTTGCTAGGCATCAACAAACAAAAATAAGGGAGGATCAACAAAAAGATATAGTTTGTGCCCTTAAGAGTTGAATGTGTGAAGAGGTACTCAATATCCTGAAGTCCAGGCATTTAATTTGCTTTCCATTAATATGATAGACACCCTGACAAAAAGCAAGCTGGAGAGCAAGGTTTTACTTCAATTTATAACTCCCAGGTCATAATCTAACACTGAGGGAAGGCAGGACAGGAAGTCAAGGCAGGAACTAAAGCAAAGGCCACTATAGAATGATGTTTACTGCCCTGTTCCCCCTGGCTTGCTCAGTTTGCTTTCACGTACACCTGGAGAACCCTGCCTGGGGGTGGCACAGTGGGCTGGGCTTCTCCACATCAACGGCTAATCAAATGTCCTGCCCACTTGCTCTCAGGCAAGGCTAGTGAAGGTGCTTCCTTAACAGAGGCTTGCCCTTTTCAGATGATTCCAGTTGTGTCAAGTTGACAACAAGCAAACAAACAAACAAGCAAGCAAACAGGCAGGCAGGCAGACAGACAGACAGACAGACAGACAGACAGACTGTAAGTACAATTACCACATCACACTTTCTTGCAGAACTGTGTAATTTCTGTTTGAATCATATAATCTGGGCATCAGCTCTGTCTAGAGTAGAGTTTAGACACTGAATATACAGAAATAGGATAAACAAACAAAAAACCATCTCTTCTTCCACAAAAAGCTCACAGTCTAGGGAAGAAGAAAAGAACTCTGAAGAAGTCATGTAAGATAGTGTAATGCTCAGTTAAGTGCAGGATCAGAATACTACTACTCAAATCTACAGACTTTTAGAGGTATTTATATGCAGGGTTACATATAGAGCTTATATACAGTTAGGGAGTGCCAGGCAAAGCTTGGTGGAGAAGGGGACTTCATTTAGAAGTTGGGGATGGTTGGAATTATTTTCAAGCTAGTTTCTTAAATCTATGATAAGGGGTAGCAGAGATAAAGTATACTATCAGTTCTTAAATGACCAAGCGAGGGACTAATGCTATGGTTTCCCTTCACTTCAGTTGTTTTCTTTTACTAAAGATTTCCATGGAGAGAAACAAGTCTGATTCTTAACCATATGAGGGATTACTGCTCCCCTGACTCACACAGAAAACTCTTCACTGGTCTCCAGAGAGATTGACCAGAGACAGATAACCTGAGTAACTCTTAAAGGACAGTGTAAGGCTACAAGGAATGACAGTGCTGATTGACAGAGAGGATCCATGTCCTGTGTCTAAGGGATATGGTTAATGTAAAGGAGAGTCTTGAGGGCTGAGCATGGTGGCACACTCTTCTAATCCCAGCACTCTGGAAGCATAGGCTGGCAGATCTCTTGAGTTTCAAGGTGAGTCTGGTCCACAGAGAAAGTTCCAGGAAATCTAGGGCTATACAGAGAAACACCGACTTTACAAAACAAAGCAAAACAACAACAACAACAAAATGGGTCGAAGGGCTGGAGAGATGGTTCGGCAGGCAAGAGGTCTTACTGTTCGTACAGAGGACTGGGGTTTAGTTCCCAGGATGCAGCACCTGGCAGCTGTGAATTGTCTATAACTCCAGATTCAGGATGCAACACCCACCCCTCAGTTCCACAGGTACCAGGCATGCATGTGTGGCAACATTTAGGCAAAACATTCATATATATATACATATATGTATATGTACACATATACATATATGTATATATATATGAAATAAAAATAAATATTAAAGTTTCTTTGTCCTCCTTTTTTATAGGTCTCCCCTTCTTTTTATTAAAAACAAAACAAACAATAACAAAAACTATAACTCTATAATTAGGTGATAAAAAGAACATATCTCTAGAGGATAGGCTCAACCTATTCATTGTCCCTGGGGCTATCAAGAGAATGCTAGTGACTAACTTTACACAGAGAATCTGAAGGGAGAACACAGCCACCTTGGAAAATAGCCTGAGCAGTTTGTTTTGTTTGTGGCTGATGGTGAAATTAAGTAGCAGGAGGGAAAGACGCAGTTCCAGGGAGTCACTCTGACCAAGATATAGATGTAAGTGCCCTTGTAAAAGGCTTCCAATGCAAGTGCAGCTCTTCATGACCATCAATACCACTGGCAAAATCCTAGTGACTGGGTCAGTAAAAAGGATGGGTTGTTAAGGAGAGGAAGGATTTCAACAGCACAGTGCTTTGCAATGGGGCCATGAGAAGACTTCGGGACATCAAGGTCACAGCAGTAAATAGAGAGAAGCTACCACTGGCATCTAGTGGGGTGCAATACAGTCCACATGGGCTTTTACCTCATGGACATCTTTTCTTCCCACCTAAGCTAATCCCCAGGTTCCCTCATCAGAATCGACTCCTTGCCCAAGGTCAGGGAAAGCTGACCTCAGTTAATTCATAACTTATAACATCTTTATTTTCCAAAATAATGAAAGAAGAAATGGGTCTGAGCCTATTTGTTTAGGCTAGCTCTTCTTTTTATTTATTTTTTTATTGCATTATGATGAGAAAAGTTAAATGATTTCAATTTATCTGAATTTGTTAACATTTAAAAACATTTTAAGTAAATAGAATTAAATCACATTCTTGTTTCCCTTTTGTACCCCAACTCCTCCCAGAGACCCCCCTTCAATACCTATAATATCTTTTTTGTCATATTCCTTAAAATTTATAAAATATTATAACAATAAAAATAAGTATTATAAAATTTGTTTGATATAAAACAACAATTTACCACTCTTATGTATACGCTCGTCTATAGCAATCGTGAAAATATATTTTTCTCAATATAAATTTTAAATAACTCCAAACATATAAACTGTATATTTCAAAATAATACATCACTACTAACTAGTATTTTCTTAAATGAACATAAATATATAGTCTTTTTGTTTGTTTGTTTTGTAATTAGTAGAGTTTAAAATCTTAGCTCTTACTGTGGTACAAGCCCAAAATAAGAACAATTTTTAGACATTGGATTTCATTGTAATAAGGCTGTACTTCAGTGACCCTCACATCACCAAAGGATTTTACCTCCATCGTAGCCAAGCTGAGAGTTGACAGTTCTGCTGCGCCAAGAAATGAATTGTAGGCACGATTTTTGGATACAGACTTCCTGCTATGGTCAAAGCTATTTGACTTGAGTGAGTGACTTTATTCTCAGCCCACAGAGAACAGGTTACATTCATTTAAGAAATGGTGTGTGTATTAAGATAGTCTATCCATAAAGTCATTCACCGTTTCAATGAACAATGGTTCTGCTTGGAGGGCGGCACAGACATTAGGTGAGGGTAAGAATTTGGTTCATTAGCTGTAATAATTTGGAAAAGCATTCATCTCAGAGAAAGAGTAACTTACAAAGTCTTCTTCTTCAAACTTGATACAAGAGTTAAAAACGTCAAGCAAAGCATTCAGTCTCACTCTTTGTCGGTCTCTTACAAGCAACCTCCCTAGTTAATATTCTATGTTTCTTTTGGGTATATAAATACTTTTGAAATATATAAGCTGTTCTGAAAACC